>NW_015662687.1:265726-268927 GCF_001515625.1 Sinocyclocheilus rhinocerous
TATATATATATATGTGTGTGTGTGTGTGTGTGTGTGTGTGTTATATCTTACCGATCCCAATTACAGAAGATACATAATACATAATATAGAAAAAATATAATAAATATACAGCACAGAATTATAATTATAAATAATTATAAGGTTTTTTTTCTCTCTCCGAAGTGTACCCAAATGTTGAGTATATGACCTCACATGTATATGAGATTTCTAAAGCCAAAGAAATATGGAATATACAAGCAAAAAATAAAAGCAACAAACATGCACAGGCAATATGCGTCTTTATGGCTTAAATACACATTTCACCACATAAGTAATAATATTTGACATTGACCAGACTTATACAATCAAAACCAGACCGCTGGTTTAGACTGAACATGTTACTTACAGCATTCAAAATAAATGAAAAGCCATATTTTATCAGCATTGCATGTTTTTTTTCACATTTCTTTTCAAAATGAGCCAGTACGTGCTGTGATGATGGCAAAACATGGGTTCCTGTTAGATCATAGATGGTCTTGTTGGCCTTACATCTGTTAATGCGGCTGAGCTTTGGAAGTTTTGTGATAATGTTCAAGCTGTATTACAGAAACATCCTAACTCTGAATCCTCTCTGTATAGCAACCAAGGTCATTCCATTGAGTAAATAGAACTTTTTAAAATCTGGAGTCAAGAATTAAGATAGTAAGTTTCTGCAATACAGCTCTAGAAGCCTAAATTGGAAGCAGTAATTTGGAAATGGGGTGTTTCGGCTCTTCTCACAGCACTTTTCGAATGAAAAACTAATCCAAAACAGCTTTTTCCGGGGTGCCCGAAGAGCCCGTAAGTGTCACCAGCGAGCATCTGTTTGTAAAAAGTGATTTCATCAGTAGATCTATATATCTAGCAGACTGACAAAACCCATCATGGAAAGAAACGTACATATGACTCCAGTGGAAAGCCAGTGACTAATGCAAACATCACATTTGATCTGGATCCGACGACAATCATTTCTACTCCTTTCCCGAACACAGCACAGAAACCATTTCAAACCTCTAGACTTTGAATGCAAAACCACAAATGGAGCGCATCAGGTTTTATGGTTTGAGGAGGCCTCGATTATAAATTCGCTCTGCCGCGGAAGACGAAACCAATACCTCGCGTCGTATTGTATGCATCTCTGTTTGAGTCATAAATCTTTTCACAGGTTGTCACCGTTCACTACTTACGACATCATGTGATCAGCTGGAACTCATATACAGGTGTGTCGAAATTTTTGCTGCAAAAAATATATTCTTACCATATGTCCTAGGTCCGCATCAGCCACCTCCCAGCTCCGGGGTTTGACAAGGCGTGCAATTGTTACTTTTCGACAAGTGCGCTATTGGTGGAATTTAATATGCTTGTCATGTTCCACTTTGACAGTCTAAATATTGCAATCTGGGCTTACAGTCTCTCTCCGCTAAAGAAGAAATTCTGTAAATATGAAATGGCTTTTCCCCAAGCATTCCTTCCATCCAAGCTGGAGGAGAAATAAACATTCTCAAATATGCTCCGAGAGCAATACGATAAACGGACGAAATAATCACAAATGTGCACCATTTCCACTTGTATGAAGAACATTAAAAAGAGCGATCGGGAATGCTGTAACGTCAGGGAAACATGAGCCAGAGTACTCAAGTATTTAGAGATGCTTGAATTGTAAGGCTCTTTCCTCTCTCATAGAATTGTTAATTTAATATATATACACAAAGAGGAGAGTATTTCCCCCCTGGCGTATAATCAAAAAGAGATTTACTTTAAGTGAAGCAACATGGACCTCTTGGACCTCCGGACTGGATGACGCTTTCTCACAGGAGCTGCTTCACTCGGGTTACCGAGCATCTCGATGCCTTTTTGAGAATCCATTAAGCGCAGTTTGTTTGATTGTGCGCTATACAACATTATGCAGTGTAAACATCATGGAGTTTTTGAACTCGGCCTGTTGATGCCACATTTTCTTTGAAAAGTCACTTAGCAGATCTGGCTCTCTTTTATGAGGTTTATATATTCAAGTCTGCGGCCAGTGTGTCAGTGAATCCGGTAAGAAGATTTGGGGCCCTCTTTGCTTCTCAGTGTGTGTGTTTGTGTGTGTTTTGTGAGGGTGAAGGTGGCTTGTTATCCTCTGCCAACCTAGATCAAGGGGCACCGAGGGTCTTACCGAGGGTGTCCCTGGCTTTTCCACATGGCAGCACCGCTTGTGTAGGATTTGGGCGACTCCAGCTATGCCTGATGAAGCAGTGCCTCACAAGGTTGTGTAATTAACAGGAATCAATGGAGAGACGGACTAGATTTCATTGTGAACAGGGAACACTGTGCCACCCAGGGTCAAATGAGACATGGAGGATTTCAGGAGCCCCCGAGTGTACCTGTGCCAGACGATGAAAATAGCTCGCGATGAGTTGCCTTTTGCTTGCAAATGAGGGGATTACGGCCGAGCGAAAGCATTTCTACTGGCGGAGATTTGGGCCTCACTGATCTCACAGAAAGACGCATCACAAAGGTCCTCTGTAGGAAGCACAGGATCCAACGAATCTAACCAACACTCTATCTTTGCCAGCAGATGGAAAAGTGCTATCAGCATATTTGGACTGAATGTAAATGTTGAACACATTCTGAGTGTACCTCATGAGCCGCTATCCTCAAAAGGTCAACTCATAAAGTTTGCCCGTTCAAGAACAATTCAGATGAAACATGTAGGCTTAACTTTTTACTGTGATTCTATGGATAACTTATTAGCTCATTCTGCAGAAGCTTAGGTTATATAATGGTTGTTTGTTGTTCAGCGCTACTCTTCATATACGGTAAATCTGAGGCACAATCAATGGCTGTATTAAACCCTGTTTGGAAATAAATCCCCAGATAACTCCAAGAGCCCTGTCAAAGTTATTTAACCAATAATGCTTACTTTAAGATAACTCATTGCAGATTTTTAAATGCTTTTATTCAGTAAGGACGCTTTAAATTGATTAAAAGTGACAGTAAAGACTTTTACATTGTTACAAAAAAGTCTTTCTTTTGAACTTTCTATTCATCAAATAAACCTGAAAAAATTATCATAGTTTCTACAACAACAGAACACACACACACACACACACACACACACACACACACACAATAATATATATATATATATATATATATATATATTAGTGGTGTAATGGTTCTCGGTAAAAAAATCGAACT
>NW_015662687.1:269840-271451 GCF_001515625.1 Sinocyclocheilus rhinocerous
CACTCTTTATAAACTCTTTGTAAACAATGCAAGTGCCGTATGCTCGAATATGACCAGTCATTCTCTTTCAAGTCTTGTGCTTGAATGGACAAATTCACACAAAAATTATGTCAACATGCCCGTCTTGGTGAGTATCCTAGCAGATATAGTCGGTTGAACATACAGTATCAGTGTACTGGATCCATGCATTGTCTTAAAGTTACAGCAGGCTATTTACCTGCTGTCTGTGTTTTTAATGTTAATCAAACAACAAAAGACAAGGAAATCACTCACTGCTTTTGATTAAATAGCTTTTGTAACTTTAATAAGGATTAATCTTCAATTTATATAGTCAAATATGCAATGCTATTTTACATTTGATTACTTTATTCAATTTATGTACCTAGAAATTAATGTTATACCTACCTAAAAAACTGAAAATCTATCTATCTATCTATCTATCTATCTATCTATCTATCTTTTTTTTTTGCTGTGTCACTCAGCCCTAGTATTCGGAAAGTAAAAAGTACAGGATCAAATGAGCTGCTGGTCTAAAACACTTGCATGAGCTTTCAATTTTGAACTTAAGACCTCTTTGTCATGATGAAGATGAACCATGTCTTGGAGACAACCGAATCCTATCCTGTCTACAGTTTCAATATGTGAGTCTCTGTGTGGTGATACAGTCAAAGCATTTACCCACTAAAGCTACGGAATGTTTTTGCTGCGGGAAGAATTCTGGACGGTTGCCACTGGAGACTGTTCTAGGGCTTTCTTTCACACCCTCAGATCCCCTGCCAGTTCGGGAGAGGAGACTCCCACAATGTCAGGGCCCAGTTAAATTCCAAACCCAGAGTCGCACTTTCTTCAGAGCGAGGGAGACGTTACCCACTTCACCTAGAGCAGAAGACATCACAGGATCTGACAGCATGAAAGAGCCCCCTGAAAACTGACTCTAAAAGAGCAGCGCTGATGTGGCACAACAATACTGACCCTCAATCAAGACCCAATCCCTATACGGCTCATTAATCATACGGCATCTGTAGGAAAGCAGCCGAGGGGCAGACTGGACTGGGTTGTGACTGGAGAGGAGAGATTGTGTTAAGGTTTTTTTTTTTAGATGGGCGAGCATGGGCTTGCAGCCCACAAGGGCTATAATGGGCAGGTGGTGTTTAGATCAGTGCCTCCAGTGTTACAAGACCAAAGCCGAGATCATCTGGCACTTTCACAGATTGTTAAGAAGGCTTAAAATGAACTGACCTGGTCAGTGAGTGCTAAGCAATGTTTCCTCTAAACTGCCTGTGCACTTCCTGCACAGACAGACAGAAATCTGTGCAGAAGGCAGACTCTGAAATGATAGAGAGCTCTCCAAACAAAACTAAATGAATAGACACAATTGAAACTGAAGTCCATCTGCTTGTCCATTGATTTTAAATATGGAACTGTAGCTTTGAGAAATCGTGTGTGTAAATACGCAGCACCGATTAATTGGAAGTGCATTATCTTTTTACATTATTTATCTTGCTTTCTGTTTGTTTCTTTTTTTGCATGATTTTTGCATGAAAAAAAAATACACATGCATATTAATGTAGTTCAATTTGTCTGCTGTCCAAACAATCAAGTCAATCAAGT
>NW_015662687.1:271571-271889 GCF_001515625.1 Sinocyclocheilus rhinocerous
TTTTTGCATGATCTCGAAAAAAAAAAAATACACATGCATATTAATGTAGTTCAATTTGTCTGCTGTCCAAACAATCAAGTTTGAGGACTGCACAATTTAAGTACACAGTAAAAAAAAAAAAAAAAACAATTTCGAAGGAGTGAATAAAGCAAAGATTATTGGAGTATGTTTTACAAGAAAATGCTGTTTCAGCTTTTCTACTTCAAAATCTCATGTTTAATTTAATGTGTCACTTGCTGTTTCTTTGTAATTGTGAAATTTATTATCAAATTCAGAGGGAAATTGTTTCTGCACCAGTTTTTGACTTTGACTTTATTT
>NW_015662687.1:272167-273509 GCF_001515625.1 Sinocyclocheilus rhinocerous
ATAAAAAACACTTGAATCACTGGGGTGATTCTGTTTAGTTGGCTGAAGAGACTGTCCAAAAGAAATAGGTTTCACTCAATGAAATCAAAAATTAAGGTAACATTGGTTAAAAATTTAATTTCAGGCAAACATCTCTTAGCAGAGCAGACAGACTCTATTTCACCTCGAACAATCAAATTAAGCCACATCAACTAATGCCTTGAAATGCTCCCAGGTATATGAATGTGCACTCTGGACCAAGATTGCTAATGATGCCAAATGTAAGGGCAAAGTGATGACTTCAAATGAAAATGTTAATGCAGTGAATGCCCACAGCGAATCAAAATTAAACTGCTCCCACCTTCTCATAGTATTTGACCTCATAGTCCAAAATGATTCCATTGGGTCTCTCTGGCTCCATCCATGACAGTGAGATGCTGTTTCTGGATGTTCGGTCCTTCCTGATGACAGTCACTGCAGATGGAGCTGCGCAGAGAGAGGGAGAGAAACACACAAAATGGAAAAAAAAGTGGATTAGCTGTTTCCACTCAGGCTGTGATGGTATTACAAGCACATAAAGCCTAAGGTCACGGGAAGTTCAGCTGACATTTTCATTCAACAATTTGCATTCTGTGAACTGGTTCCTGTTGACCTAATCGAGTTTGGTCTCCACTGGGGGCCGGTTTCAAAGTTGGGACTGAAAGACAAATTGATGCAATCAGGCAATGGCTGGTTCCTGCAAACAGTGGCCACTTTCATGTTAAGTCAGTACCTCTAAGTTTAAAGCTTGGCTCATTCATTCAGGGTTTTGTGATGCCAAGGACCCCCAATTAGGAAGTAATCCATTCATGAGTAACCCAGTTTCTAAATAATGAAAGCAGGTACTGTGAAAATACAATGAAATATTATTCCAATTCATAATGACTGTTTTCTATTTGAATATATTTTAAAATGTAATTTATTTCTGTGATCAAAGCTGAATTTTCAGCATCATTACTCCAGTCTCCAGTGTCACATGATCCTTCAGAAATCATTCAAATATGCTGATTTGCTGCTCAAGAAACATTTATTATTATTATCAATGTCGAAAATAGTTGTGCTCCTTAATATATTTTTGTGGAAATCATGATACATGATTCTTTAATAATAAAAAAAGTTTAAAATAACAGAATATAATTGAAATAAAAATATTTTGTATCATTATAAACGTCTTTACTCTCCCTTTTGATAAAGTCAATTCATGTATTTATATCTTTTAATATATATATATATATATAATGTGTGACCAATAGTAATTGTGATATTTGGGATATAATGACAATGCCATAATAATAATATTAATAGTAATAATTTGTTATTATAA
>NW_015662687.1:273545-306718 GCF_001515625.1 Sinocyclocheilus rhinocerous
TATATATATATATATATATATATTTATAATATTTTTTTTTTTTACTCAATTTATCCTTAGGGTTTTTTTTTATTATTATTATCTCCACTGTGCCATTCATGCCTTGCACTGTTTTTGATGGTCCTACAATTAAAATGTAAATTTTACAAATTTGTCTCAAAACTCTTCCATTGTGCTCTTTCTAGCTGTATTCTTACGTAAACACCACCATTTGATCAAGGTCTGGCGAACCAGCATAATTATTCAGGGCACCCCTGAGATAGATTAGCAATCTAGTCATTTACATAACCCCTCCGACTAGTTAATTATTTTTGAAAAATGTAAATGCTACAGGCATCCAGCGCAAAGTCTCCCTCCGCTCTGACACTTCACATGGTCACAATCTGTGACTGTAATTCAAGTCCCGCTCTCCTCCAGCCTGGCGCTCGTGTTCTTTTTCAAATTTACAGCTCTGTAATTGCAAGGCAGCAATGAGGCCATGGAGGCATCTGACTTGCCTGTGTTTTAATTTTATTAGACCACAGGAAAAAACATGTTGTTCTTTCAAATGTTCATGCTTTCCTTGATTGTGATTATACAGTCTTGAAATGCTTCTTTTCCCCTGGAACTCTTTCATTTTTTTTTTCTTTTCGTCTATTTCTCTTTGTTAATGAATCCAGATGGGCTCAGTCTGTTTCAGTTTGCAGCCCCGCTGCACAAGCCCCTTCCCTACGGCACTCTGATAGGGGAGGAATTATTGAAGTTTTATAGTGGCCGCAGTTTATGGAAGCTCTGATTTATAATGTCTGGACCGCAGGCTTATTTGACACTGTGTATCTATCTCAGCGTTCACAGCGTGAACAGATCAACTTTGTCTTAAAATCAAAAGAAAAACACTGGTTCCTTCAAACCTTCTGAAAGAAAGTGACAGCAAACAGAGAGAATATGATTATGTTTTTAAAACCAAGTGAGCAGCCTTCTTAGGGAGCATTTTATGGCATCATAGGTACACTCTTGGGATGTGTCTGAATAGTTTTTGATAACATTTTTATAATTGATTTTACTTTTATATTTTGTTTTCATTTCAATTTTATTTAAACTTTTGTTGTGTTTTTGTCATTTTTATCTTTTTTTTTTTTTTTAAATGTGTCAGTATAATTGTATATAATTTTTAGTTTATTTAGCTTTAGTTATTTTAGTACTTCAAGTCAAACTAAGCGAGAAATGAGAAATCGTGTCTTGGCAGCTAGCTGAAATAAAATAAAATAATTCAAAGTAAGAAGAATGCTATTAATGGTTTTAATTTTAGTGAATGATAACAGCCCTGTTCCAAAATCACCCCCTATACCCTTATATAGTGCACTATTTGAGGGGACACATTTGTAGTGATGTCTGCAACCATAGTGGACATTGTCAAGTGCACTCATTCAATCCCATAATGCACCTGAGTTAGAAGGGGTACAATCAAAGCCACTGGAAGGCAAGCATTCAACCTTTAGCCAAAAAAAGTGTAACAGCTAATGCATAACGCTGCGACTTTGGCAGGGAAGGAGATCAGAGGCCGTGTTCTTATCATTTAATGAATCGACAACCTGTTTGCTAATCTTCAACATGTTTTACACTAAACAATACTTTTGTTGGGAAATATATGTCAATTTTACCTTGATAAAAATGTTATTTTTCAAGGGAAGGCAGAGTAGGGAATGTCGCGACAGGTAGGACTCATTTACAACATTATTACCAGCAAATGTGTGTTGCATTACTATTTATAATATTGTTTATTGTCTAAAAATATCAACGTTTACTTTCTTTAGTTTTCAGGTTTTACCTGAAATTAGACTTGAATTGTAATGACTATTATGTGACCATATTCCTTATGTTAATATAATGCATTTTAATGAATAAAGCACAACTGTTTAAATTATTGTATTATATTGTATGTTCTTTAATGAAAATATAATTTCTTCTTTCTATTGCTTCCAAGTTTGTATTTACAACACTGTTCCAAAACAGTTCAACCCAAATATTCAGATGTGTGCAGCACATTTTATGGAGGACTGTTTCCTGATCCTGGTAGAGTAGACTACAATGCCGGCTGTTCTGACTCACAGACTGTAAATAGGTTTTTTATATGAAAGAATTTGCCACTGACGATTTAAACGAGTTTTGAGCAGTGTAGAGTAGCGCTTGTTGTTTGTCGTTTCTCCGATCACAAATGCAGACATGGTTTTATGTTTACGAGGCGCGATGCAATGCGTAAAAAGACAGTATAAGTCATTATAATCCGTAATTATGACCCCACTGGATGCAACAAATGCCTCATTTATAATGGGGTTTATTGTTTTTGTCTTGTTGCGCGGGACACGGCATCAGTATGGTAAGGGGCGTAACATTTCGACAGGGCATCACAGTATGGTAAGGGGCGTAACATTTCCGTCACACGCTTGAGGTATTCGGCCAATCACAACGCACTGGACAGCTGGCCAATCAGAGCACACCTCGCTTTTCAGACCGATGAGCTTTGTAAAAATCCGACGCGTTTCAGAAAGGCGGGGCATAGAGGAGAAACGATAATATACAGTATGTGGAAAATAATGTGTTTTTTTTTACCTTAAACCACATAAACACATTTCATTACACCAAATACACAAAATAATGTTCTCTTTAGCAACATCATATGACCCCTTTAAGGAATAAAGGTAAAAAATATATATTTTAATAAACAAAAGGTATTTTTTCTATGGCTTCCATATTTAAACAAATAAATTGCATTTTTTATAACTCGTACGAGTATTATGCATGCCCAATCATGCTGCTTTTTTTTTTAAATGAACAGAATAAAACCTAATCTTAAATTGCAGTAACCAGCAGTTTGCACTCTTTTTTACTGTACAACATAAACTGTAACTGACTGTCGTAGAACTGTGAAAGCTGGCCACTGACGTCACTGCCATTGTATGATTGGCTGAGGAGCCTCACATGATCCAATTTAGGCGTTACACTTTTTCCAATGGTATGTAGGCTAATACAGACCCTCTCATCCCCCAATAATAAGACAATTTCTGGTACAACCAATGTACACTCAATAGCTAGCTGCAAAAAATACCCAAATAAATTCCAGAGTCTTGCAAAAAAAAAAATCGTGTCTGCAGCACTTCTTGTGCCCTCGAAGTCTGAATTCACTCACTGGTTTTCACTCACTTATTCAGTGGACTATATTAGTGGAGTAATATAGGGAATAGCAAGTAAAGGTATATGTGAAGGCTCTAAAAGGAAGGTCTGAAGGCTCTAAGATTCTGTACCTTCTTTTGACCAACTTCTAACACAGCATTGTAAGTATCCTTCACAGAGAAGCAAATCACAGAATTAGCGACAATATGTGACAAGCTTTGGCAAGCAATATGGCTATTTTTTTTATAAAATAGTTCCAAGAATTTGACAGTTTTATTCAATACTGTGCATGTTTATGGATTTCGGTTTTGAGTTGTTAGCTTAGCAACATGCTAATACCAAACTCTACTGAAAACAATTGTCATTCAAGTCTCCTATGGTTTCCTGTGAGAACAACTAATTGTGTGGCAACAGATCTTTCCACAGGATGTTCACTAGGTTTTCGAATGGTGTATATTTCTTGGCTTTCTCCTTGTGAACAGATCACCTCCGTTTTAAAGCCAAAAGAAATCATCAGTTCCCACAAACCTTCCAGAAGAAAGCAACAGCAAAAAGAACCACATGATTATATGTGGGAAACTGCAAGAATATTGAGTTACGAAAATTGCAGAAGGGAGGGAGCTTGCTGTTCTGCTACATTCAGCTTAGGGGTGTGAAATATCACGATTTGTGATCGTTGATGATTAAAATGTCTCCATGATCTGCTTTTGAAGAAATATCGTAGTATCGTGCTACAGCGTACATTCTATCAGTTGCAGTTCTGGCTCCTCCTCGTCTCAATATACTGTACAACACGATATACATTCACATCAAATGTTAACTCAATGGTAGAGTTATACTCGTGGGACACTGCACTTCCCAATCACAAAAGTGCATTATTTGCATGTGTTTTAAAGCCTTGCTGGTTAAACATTTCATTCGCGTGCTGTTCTGACATACGCTTTTTCTGAGCGCTTACACCTGAAGCCTGTCAAACAGCGCCTGATTACAGGACTAAGTTATCTTTCGCGTCTGATTGCGCTAATTACTGTCAAAAACACACAAGGTTTGCATATAAACACAGTTGGTTTTGTCTAAAGTGAAAGTAAACAGTTGAGAGAAAAACGGATGTGCGCCTGTATATTAGATGCGTGCAGGT
Organism: Sinocyclocheilus rhinocerous; assembly: GCF_001515625.1. NCBI lineage: Eukaryota > Metazoa > Chordata > Actinopteri > Cypriniformes > Cyprinidae > Sinocyclocheilus > Sinocyclocheilus rhinocerous. Next base: position 277,834 of record NW_015662687.1, read on the forward strand.
CTTAAAGTGACCACAAACTAATAGTACTAAACATGCTGCCGCTTGTCATTAAAGGGATAGTTCACCCAAAAATTACAATTCTGTCATTATTTACTCACTCACATGTTGTCCCAAACCTGTATTAATTTCTTTCTTGTGCTGAACACAAAACAAGATGTTTTGAAGAATGTGGGTAACCAAAGAGTTGCTGGTCTCCATTGACTTTGATAGTAGGGGGAAAAATACTATGAAAAATACTGGGAACCAGCAACTCTTTGGTTACCCACATCCTTCAAACTAACTTTTATTTTCAACAGAAGAAAGAAAGTAATTTAAAACAACCTGAGAGTTAGTAAATGATAACAGAATTTTAATTTATGGGTGAACTATCCCTTTAATGTTAATAAAACGACAAAACACAAAGAGAAAAACCACTCACTGCTCTTTACTGAAACACTTTAATACAGTTGCTTTAATAAGAATCAATGTATAATTTATACAGTGAAGTGTAGTGTTTTATTTTTAGATTTGTTCATTCGGTTTCTTGAATGCTACTGCTAAATACACATACTGTATCTGAAAAAATAAAGCACTGTTTGTTTTATTTTGAATATTATGTGTATTTGTAATGCATATCTTTGTTCTTATTTTATAATAACAAAGATAAAATAATAACAATAATTTTTATCTTCGCCCACTTTGGCCAAATTATCCGCCATTCTTATTTATTTTATATTTTGTTACCTTGTAAGGCTTTGTTTTTAAAATAGGGAAATTAGTTTGGCTGTACTGCTCAGAAAACCTGCAAAATAGTAAAACCAAAATGACGAAGAATCATGATAAAATCGTGAATCATGATTTTCCTGAAAAAAAATTGCGATATGTTATTTTTGCCATAGCCAGCTTGAACCCACAACCTCAGAAATGGATTGAAATCAGAGCGCTGCGTTTACAGGTGTGGCTGACGATTATTGTCCAGCACTTTCAAGTATGCTGCAGTGCAGATGTAAGCATTTGTAAATAATCCTAGTTAAGTGCTGTCATGATAATGACATTCTGCAGAACATGCTGTCCAAATGTCCTCCACATGGTTCAGCGGATGTGGGACAGAGGCATGGCATTAATGTGGGTTCAGACCCTCCTTTCCTTTCTCCATGCCCTTTTCCACCAAAAACTCCACACACCAAACAGAAGAGGCAAACCGTAACAACGTATTTCAAGAATGCATCAATGAGTCATGGAAAACCTTCTGTAATGCCATGATCCAGCTAAACACTACCATGCAGATCAGGGTCCAAACTTAACACTTGCCAAGTGCCAAACGCAAGTCAGAATTGGCTTCGGCTGTTGACCGGTTTCAAAATTGTTATGAGGAACTGCAACATTTCATGGTTTAAATCGAATTGTAAGAATGATATCTGACCCTCGCTGATGTAATGTGAGCGATTCTAAAGATACATATACAAACCATTTGCATGTTTTCTAATGCCATATAATACACTTAAAAATATAATATTTTTTGTGATTCTACTTGATACTGCAACATACGCTACTGTTCAAAAGTCTGGGGGCAGTAAGATTATTATTTTTTTTTTTATGTTTTAATGTCTCTTTTGCTCACCATGGCTGCTTTTATGTGATCAAACATACAATAAAAACAGTAATATTGTGAAATATTATTACACTTTAAAATAGCTGTTTTCTATTTGAATATATTTTAAAATGTAATTTATTTCTGTGATGCAAAGCTGAATTTTCAGCATCATTACTCCAGTCTTCAGTGTCACATGATCCTTCAGAAATCCTTCTAAATTTTTTTCTTTCTCTTTTTTTTTTCAATTCACTCGTCATTGCCAGGTGTGCCAAAAAGTTCATTTTGCACAGCAGTATGAGGCTTTGTTGGCATTACTGAAAATCTCTGCCCTGTCCTGCCCCGGCACGATTGCCAGGTCGGGTGAATCAGCCCGTTAAAATGGCAGAACCATCAGGTCTCAACACAAACGTTTTACAGCTCTGATGAGGTTGAGAGCCAAGCAGAGAGCACTGTTCTTACATGGAGGGCAGCTTGCGTGTGCTGTCTCCCTTGGGCTGCGGAGCACATGCTGGCTCTGTTTAGATGGATTGGGCTGTGCTGACAACCCTCTGAGCCCCTCGTAAATGTGCTCTCTGCAGGCCCGACTCACTAGATTGGCCGTTCACACATCCATCTCTTTGTTCTGGCTGTGTTTTATAGGACAGTAAAGGAAGCTGGATTATTTGTCTAAGAGCAAGAGTAGAGAAGAACAGAGAGAGGGGTCACGATCTTCCTGGTTTTGGTTTCTGAAACAGCCTGAACTGAAAAACTCAATCAAAAAGACAGTAAATGAGGGTGAAGTGCTGTCTAGTAATATTGTGAAATATTATTACACTTTAAAATAGCTGTTTTCTATTTGAATATATTTTAAAATGTAATTTATTTCTGTGATGCAAAGCTGAATTTTCAGCATCATTACTCCAGTCTTCAGTGTCACATGATCCTTCAGAAATCCTTCTAATATGCTGAATGAAATGCTGCTCAAAAACTAACTAACTAACTAACTAACTAAAAAGTATTATTATGAATGTTGAAAACAGTTGCCTAATATTTTTGTGGAACCTGTGATGCTTTATTTATTTATTCATTTATTTATTTTTAGAGTTCTTTGATGTATAGAAGGTTCAAATAAACGGCATTTATTTAAAATTTAAATCTTTATTAGATTATAAGTGCCTTAACTGTCACTTTTAAATTATATATAAATAAATAAATAAATAAATAAATAAATATATATAGATTGGCCGTTCACACATCCATCTCCTTGTTCTGGCTGTGTTTTATAGGACAGTAAAGGAAGCTGGATTATTTGTCTAAGAGCAAGAGTAGAGAAGAACAGAGAGAGGGGTCACGATCTTCCTGGTTTTGGTTTCTGAAACAGCCTGAACTGAAAAACTCAATCGAAAAGACAGAAAATGAGGGTGTAGTGCTGTCTCTGCGTGAGGAAATTAATACCATTGCAGTGCAATAAACTGGAGCGCTTAAGCCAAAGTATGCTTCTTTGTACTGTGTGCTTTGAAAGCAAGTAAGAATTGAGAGTGGGAGTGTCTATGTCTAAAGAGATTAATACATTGTTAGAGGGTAATAAGGCCATAGAAATCAACAAACAATAACTAAAACCAAATGACCTTAATATTCTGAAATAAAAACATAAAACAGAATGTATTTAAGGTTTGTTAAAATGTTCCTCCGAGACATCAATGAAGGACTAAAGGAGAGAAGCCTTAAATCCGCATTTACTGCCCATCATTCTGAGGGGCCACAAATCTGTCACCTCAAGGTATCCTTGTGTGATAAAAACACCTTTAATAGAGCGGAGCTGTGACCTAGCAACACTAAAAAAACCTTAAACCCACAACAAACTCTGGTGCTTATGGCCAGGGTCATTCCAACAATGCGATACATTTTGCAATACATTTTTATAACCCCATCTATATGCCTTAATATATTGGAAAATATTAAACTCAGAAATTTGAGTGGATGTTGCCATTCTATTCAGGTGATTCTGAAAATAATAATATAATAATACAAAAAATAATAATAAATAAATTATGTATTAATGAAAAGACTAAGTGAGCAATACAGACTAGTATTTAAGAGCTTTCGAAAGATGTTTTGAAAGAGGACCTGTGCTCAACAAAGCTGCATTAAAATACAGTAAAAACTGTAACATTGTAAAATATTACAATTCAAAATAACCGTTTTCTATTTTAATGTATTAAAATGTGATTTATTCCTGTGATGCAAAGCTGAATTCTCAGCATCATTACTCCAGTCTTCAGTCACATGATCCTTCAGAAATCATTCTAATATGCTGATTTGATGCTCAACAAACTTCTTCTTCTTCTTATTATTATTATTATTATCAATGTTGCAAATAGTTGTGCTGCTTTATATTTTTGTGGAAACTGTAGAAACTTTTTCAGTATTATTTTACAGAATTGATTTGAAACAGAAATATTTTCTAACTTTTTAAATGTCTTTACTGTCTCTTTTGATCAATTTAAGTGCTATTGCTGAATAAAATCATTATTATTATTACTTTTTAATTCAGTTAGTCATTTCTCATTTTCTTTAATTTTTAACATTTAATTTAATGAATGTCTGGACTAGTATTTTATAAAAATATTGAAAACATGAATGTTCAATTGACTCAATGGTCAGTACATTTATGCCTCACTCTGAACATTCTAATATGCTGATTTGATGCTCAACAAACTTCTTCTTCTTCTTCTTATTATTATTATTATCAATGTTGCAAATAGTTGTGCTGCTTTATATTTTTGTGGAAACTGTAGAAACTTTTTCAGTATTATTTTACAGAATTGATTTGAAACAGAAATATTTTCTAACTTTTTAAATGTCTTTACTGTCTCTTTTGATCAATTTAAGTGCTATTGCTGAATAAAATCATTATTATTATTACTTTTTAATTCAGTTAGTCATTTCTCATTTTCTTTAATTTTTAACATTTAATTTAATGAATGTCTGGACTAGTATTTTATAAAAATATTGAAAACATGAATGTTCAATTGACTCAATGGTCAGTACATTTATGCCTCACTCTGAAAGAAGATGCCTTTCTTCACAGATAAATCAGCATTTGTTCTACAACAGAAGATGAACGATCTGCTGAGTGAAAATGCAGTCCTCTGACAATGACAGTAAGGATTTTATGAGGTCTCAGGCAAAGTCAACTGCTCCCTGTGGTAAAAGGGTGCAAAACTATCAATCCCTAGCCTTTGAACTTCTAGTAGTCCAAGTAGTCTTTGCCTACTATTTCATGACACCAGAACCCAAAGCCTGTAATCTGTGGACCAAAGCCTATACTCTAAATCAGGGGTGTCAAACATACGGCCCGCGGGCCGAACACGGCCCACAGAGGTGTCCAATCCGGCCCGCAGGATGATTTGCAGCTGTGATAGCGCGGAATGAGCAATAGGCTTGCGGAGGCATTAAACGGTTCTTTTCTTCCTTCCAAATGGAATGTTGAGCTTTGTTGCACATCGCTGAGAGGAAATTGAATTGTCTTTGTGAATACGTCTCAGCCGATCTCAGGGGACCATTAAAACATTTCGCTCAATCAATGGAAATCTTTGAAGACATATTTCTTTTAATACATGGCTTTGAATGAAGTGTAATTTTTGGAAATATTGTGTTAATGTCCCATTAGAAGACCCTGTAGAATTAAATGGATAGTTCACACATTATTCTGAGCCTCTATGATGTTCTTTCTTTCATGGAACACAAAAGATGAATTTTGAGGCAAATCCTGGCTGATCAGGGCTGTCAAATCACAAAATTATAAAAAGAGCACAATAAAACGATCAAACATGTGAAAGATATGAATGCTATATTCTAGTATGTGTTATATACAACCCAGGCTCATTGGAAAAATGATCCCGTGGCAACATTTATTTAAAATGATATTATGCTGCTTTCTGTTCATTTTTCATCACTTTCAAAGTGTGTTCATGTGAAACAGATGAACATGAATCTGGCAACATTTTAATACATTGTTTGTATGTATTGCAGCAGTTACTGTAAATGTTAAATGGAAATTAAATGTCCGGTGAGTGCCGCTAAAAAGTTAATAATCTATCACGTTTGAAAACAACATAGTACCTACACTAAACTTGAAACTTAACCAAAAGTGTTAACAAAAGCAAAAGTAACATACAAAATACATTTGCTAAAGCAATCATGCCATTTTAGCTCGCTTCTACAAGTCTTTGAACAGTTTTTTTCATGGCTCCTGTTTCACGTGACTCGCAAGTGCAATCCTGTACCAGGTGTGCTACCGAGCAAGTTTGCTACATTCGAAAAGCCACACATATGGAGCAGGTTATGTGATGCAATCATAATTTGTGTAAGAACGTGTTGGCGTTTTACTGACATTTTTTTTTTTGGGAGTTTTGCAAAAATGTAGGTAAAGGAACATGTTTCCTATTAGCCTAGTTCTGTCAGGACCACTATCGTCAAAGATGATTGACAATTAGCATACAGTTTGGATTGGCGGTATGGTTCTGTTCCGGGCAAGAACTCCCTGCGCATTCATGCAGCCTAGCATGGATAAGAGCAGGGAGAGCAGCGATAACAGAACAGAATAACCAGAACAGAACCAGGGTAAACAGAACAGAACCAACAAATGTATTGCAGATATCGTTAAAGTTCAATAATGTTATGTACCCATTTTAGAATTAGTCTGATTCAAAGGAAAATCAGAAGGCTGAATCCCGACTGACAGAGGAGGAGCTGGGGATGGAGGAGGGTAATTAGCTATTGAGCAATGCGAAAACTGCTGATAATACTGAGGGACCATATATATGAATGCTTAGATAGGTGTCATATTCCCATAGGTTGATGGGGATCAGCTGAGAGTCAGCTGATGCAAGCTTGACTAACGTGACCTACCAGAACTAACACTATGCTAGATTTTAGCGATATACAGTATATGATGACAAAAGTATTGAGGAAATGACACTTTGAAGCCATTTGACATGAAACACCATTGGTTCTGATTTTTTTATTTAGATTTATTTCTTTCCTTTCCTGCACACAAAAGCTCTGTATGGTTTCAGAAGACTTGGTGTATAGCACTTGAATCACATGGCCCTCTTTTATAATGCATTTAGGATGATTTTCGTGAATTTTGGAGCTGGACAGTTCCAGTCCAAGTTTGTTTTATGGAAAAGAGTCAGGATATTCTTCAAAAATTCACCTTTTTCTGTTTCATGGCTGAGAGAACCTAGGGGTTTCAGATTAAACATGAGTGTGAGGAAATTATAAAAAAATTTTCCTTCATTTTTGGAAGGGGTGGTGAACTATTCCTTTAATAGTAGGACATTCTGGGATGAGAGACTCACCTGCTTGGTTGGTAGTGATGGTGACCGCAGCGTACTGGCGGATCGTGGGGGCTTGGGAGGACACTCTGTTTTGGGCCTCAATCTCAAAGGTGTAGTTTGTGTGTGCCAGGAGGTCCACTACGGTTACTGTCGTGTTAGTGAGGCCGGTGGCACGGGGCAGGAAGCGCACGGCCCCTAGGCAGGGTTCACACTGCCTGGGACCCGGCCAACATCGCTTACAGACCACGTTAAATATCACGTCCTTCCTGCCTCCGCTGTCAGCCGGCCAGTTCCAGTCTAGAATCACTGATGTCTCATTAATGGCAGAGATCACATTGCGTGGGGCAGATGGAGGTCCTGAGGAAAGAAGATACGTGATATAATATTTACTCATAATTTTAAAATATATATAATATATAAAAATATAGTACAACACGATGAAAATCCATTTGAGCTGTATTAAAATGCATATTCAACACTGACACTGTGAACCAATATTGACCCAGGAAACCCATCTCAACCGTTTCTTCTACACTCTTTAAAATAAAAGTTCTTTATTGGAACTGATAGTTCCATGAAGAAACTTTAACATCCACAAAACCACAAAAGGTTCTTTATAGTGGACCTCAGTTCTTTAGATTATTAAAATATTGTTCACATGATGAAAAATAGTTAAGAACTGTTCACTGAAAGGTTCTTTGGGGAATCCAAGATGGTTCTTCTGCGAGAACTCATTTTTTCTAAGAGACAGCATGCAGACAGCAATGAGATTAAATGGAGAGGAAACAAATACTTTTGGATTTGATTTGCTTCTCAAATCAAAATTCAATGGTCTCAATATGAACTCATTAAATTCTGCCAAAATCAAATTATTTTTATTTATTGGTTTATTAATTTACATGTATTAATTCTCCAAATTCTGCGAGCAACTGTCTCATTTGTGTCTTTTTTTCCGATTTTTCCTAAGGGATGACAGGAGAAACATCTGGGACAAAGTTTATACTTAAATGAAACACAACTGAGAACTCCGTTAAATCTCATGAGCTATGAAAGAGCAATAAAATGTCCCTCTGGGGATGTACGTTTACTTTAAAAAGTGTGGGTTTAATCGTTAAAGTCATCAGTTATGGATGGATACGGAATTTAGGCAGGCATGCCCTCCCCCTTGTTAAAATGCTGGCAAAGCCTCTAGAATTACTCCAGAGTTCAGAAGTGTCCTCACTGGATTGTTATATTAACTTTAAAAGATTGTCCCGATAAAAAACGGGGTATGAAGTGTGGCCAGCGGCCTCTATTCATTGTAATAGCAGGCCTGCACAGCAAGCTGTTATTTGAATAAGTGACAGACTTCTGCGTATATATGAACAAGAGTGAAATCTCAGATTAAAGTAAAGAGATGGACACCAGTTCAAAGCCAGACTGTAAATAATTTTGGAATACTTTGTGAATTTAATATCTGACCTCTGGGTATTATTACATAAAAACTAAATTCCTGCCTTAACGATGGTGGTGAGTGAAGAAATCAGGAGTGCAATGTTGGGTTTGTTTGATCTGACGTGAATTCACACACACTGAAGGCCCAGAGTTTAGAGAGGGTTTCCTGCCTCTTGAACCTGAGAACCATTTTGACAGACATTTTGTCTGAGAAGGAAAGTGGGGGAGAGATTTGATACTACATTAAGAAATAGAACATTACACAAAGGAATCTCCTCCACAAATTCGCTCCGGAACATTCCAGAACACTCCCTGTTGCTTTCCCTTGATTCTGACATGACAATAAATCAGATATTTCGCTTCAAGGTCAAATACAGGATTCCACACAATGGCCTTTTCAAAAGCTCTTATAGAAAGAAGAGCAACATTCCTTGAGGAATAATTCACTCAAAATGTAATTTTATAATCACATTCACCAGCTCTTGCGGAGGGGTAGACTGAAAGACTTTCACTGAAGGTCTTGAACATCAGTCTGGTGCTCACATGTAACTATCGTATGACTTCAGAAGGCATAGAATATAGCATGCAACTGTTTTTTATACAAAGCTAGGATATTTCTTTCAGCATTTATGCTGTGCTTACACTGTAAAAAATAAATAGTTGAGAAAATGTAAAATAAGGCAACTTGATGCAGTAAGACATTTGATTTGTCTCAACAATAGCTTTTTAGTTTTTTAAGTAAAGATACTTTGTTCAGCCAACATAAATGTAGTTGTTTATGCAATGCTGATTGTCTTATTTTGGTAATATAATTTTTTTTTTTTTCACAGCAGCTGAAACAACAATTGCTGTTGTTGAGGTAATTATTTTTTTTCTGTTTCCTGGATGAAAAAAAAAAGGATGTGTAAAAAGTCACCACATTATCATTTTAATGTTTATTTACGAATGACAAACTGGGGAATGCTATAGAAACCTTAATGGGTAACTTAGTCTAATATGTAGACAACATTGTCTTTGTTTGTAAAACACCTTTCAAGACTAAGGTATCCAAAAAATTAATTAAAATTGATTAAAAACTCACAAAGCCTTAACATTTCAGCAATATGAAATTCTTTGTTCAGACAACTGTGTTTGACTAGTTGGGACAACATTTGGGGTAATTTTGTTGGTCTGACAAGGGTTTTTATGTAGTTTCAAGAAAATAGCATTTTCGGTAAAAGCAATTAAGCTAAAATAAAATGTAAATTAAATTTTTTTTTTAGTTTTAATAACAACAACAACAACAACAACAAATCATGTAGCTGTAGCAATATTACCAAAACTTAAACTAAAATTAAAATGAAAACTGAAGATATAAAAATAAAAGCTAATTCAATTTAGGAGTGTCACTATATGAAATTAATTAATCGTGATTATTTCGTTGTTATTGTTAACTAAAACTAATAAAAATCATTTTCAGCAATACACACACACACACACACACACATATTAATTGAAAAACTTAAAACAAAAAAAAGTCCAACTGCTATGCACTTGAATGGGGAAATCTCATAAACTGCTTGCCAAACTCACATTTTTGCAATTCAGAAATAAAATCTTACATGAACACAGTCATACATAATAATAATAATAATAATAATAATAATAATAATAAATAAATAAATAATGTACCTGCAGCTATATTACCAAGACTTAAACTAAAATTAAAATTAAAACTAAACTAAAATAAAAATACATAAATAATAATAATAGCTAAACAAACAAGCAAACAAACAAATAAATACATTACACTGAAGTGGATTTTTTTGATTAACATCTCATTTTGTATTTCATGGTTGAAATAAAATACAAGCTTGAAATTACATGAGGGTGAGAATCTTTTATATTTGGCTGAACAATCTTTCCTACTATTTTACAACACATCCTTGATCTTTCCTTTATATAAAAAATGAGTATCATAAAAAGGAGGTTGTCTGTGTCAGCACAGATAAAAAAAAATGCATTAATGTGCCTCAGTCTGCAGTGGCAACAGCATAAACCAAAGTCTCTTTTTTTATAGGATGGAGGAAAAAGTCGTTATATGTCACTAGGTAACATCTTTGCCAGAGCAAGGCATCCTTTGATCCTCACGTATAATAGACATCACAGTGAGCAGGTAATGTTAACAGACTGGCTGGCCTGTTAGCGGGAGGATGGGAGGTGTGCCAGGGTAAGCCATGCACTACACGGACACTTCAGTCTGACAAGCAGCCTCCAAAAGTGTGACTACAGCCTTCATTATTACCACAGACCTGACCAATCGCCACCAAAACAAGACATTCTCTCTTTGACATATGGGAGATGTTTACATCGGGTATTGATAAGTGGCACAATTATATAACATGCCCGCCGTTGACATTTTCCTCACGTCAAGGATTTACACTGCAGAATATCGCCTTTATGAGGTCATAAAAAAAGAGACAGGCAGAAATAAACAAGTCCATTTATACGTACTAAAAACAGGCATAAATATGTATGCCTTTAAAACATTCACCGGTGATTAAATGCCGACCTTCGCTGACACGACATAGAATGCAACATAAACTGTAAATTTTACAAAGCAATAATTCACGGAACAACCGCCTGTATAATGCAGCCATGACCTGAATTATATTCACATGCAAAAAAAACATCTCTGAAGAACTCCGAATGACCTTCCACAATTATTGCTGATAATATCATGCGTCGTCTTCCTTTAATTGCAGTTCCGCTCTCAGAGCTGCACTTAAAGCGTATCTGTTCCACTGCCTGCATCCGAGCAGATTCTATCAAGATAAATGTTTAAACTCAAGGGCTATGACAGTATGAAGTGGAGAAATTAAAGTCGCACACTCCGTTCAAGCATTTTTCCGCTCACTGTAGCCATCAAAGTCTTAAACTAACATTGGCAATGAATGCTTAAGTGGAAATGAAGACTCAGTATTGCATCCGACAGCCAAAATAAAAAGCGACTCGCATGAGCGTGCATGGCGTGATCTGACGTGCTACCTACTACTCGGCATGTCACGTAAGATACACCCTATTAAACTTGGCCGCGGAATTCAATAAGGCTCTTGGTGGTTTTATGTGATATGAATCAGCACTGATAGCAATGCGGTGATTTATGGATAATGTGTTTTGGAATGCTTGGCAGTCGCTGCATGCATCTGTCTACCATCTGCGTACTTCTCCATAAAAGAGAACGGGTTCGCTTGCAAACCCGAGGAGGCCTGTCGGTTGAAACGGTTAAAAATAAGCAAACACGGGCTATTCTCGGTGGGATAGCTCGAAGGCCGCTGAGGGGGTATTGGAAGCTTTGTCAGAACGAGCCAACACAAATTCATCAATCCTTGAACAAACACCATCCTTCAAAAAGCTCCGGCGCTTCCGAGGGCTGCGCGGCGAACAGGAACGCCGCGTTTCAAGTAACATAAATAGTTATCCGTACAACAACATCACTTCTAAATGCTTGTGGAGATTCTGCTGTCCTGCACTGTTGTGTTGAACATCTGTGTACGCCTTTGTGTTGTGGGTCAATCTGACCCAAATTGGTTTTCATGCAGTTTGCCAAAAATCAAGAAAAAAAAAAAGGAAAAAAAAAAAGATTCATGTAACAAAAGAAAACCCATAAACAATTATTTAGTATAATTGAGGTACTGTTATATTTTTGTTTAATATTTTGAATTTGTTTTTTTCTTTTCTTTTCTTTCTTTTTTGTAATTGTCTTTGTAGTTTTTATTATTATTATTATTATTATTATTTATTTTTTAGTTATTTAGTACATCATGTTAAACAAAACGAAATTGAGAAATGATGTGTTGGCAACCAGCGGAAATAAAATAAGAATATTAAATAGATTAAATAACTCAAATATATGAAACATTGTCTTTGGATGATTCAGAAGACTAGTTTTCAATTTCATATGTTTCATATTTTAGTGTCATGTAATCCCATCAATATCATGTATTTTATATTTTAGCCTTTGACAAGCTACAAATAAAGTTTATTTGTCCTGATTCTATTTGTCCAGCCTTTCCAAAACACATCTATGTGTCGAAACTTTGCAATGACCCGAAATTAGGAAAAGTCACAAAATTACAAGAAGAAATCAATATTTAAACTAGTGTTTCAAGCAGTTAAAAAAAATCAAGTGTGGGTCAAATTGAGACAATTAGGAGGCTTAACGGTAACGTCAAACCTATAGAATCTGGAGAAAATGTACTTATGTAGGTTAGCAGCACGTACGAGAGCAGGCCATCGAGACGGGGTCCTCTTCCGCACGGAAGTAGGTTCTCTCGCAGTCGCAGTGCACGGCTTCCTCCTGGTGCGTGTAGCTGTGCGGTGGACACTTGGAGCACTTGACGTTCCCAGAAGAGGCCTTATAGAAGCCGGGCCGGCAGGCTGTGGAGACAACAACAGGAGGGAAGACAAATTAGGATGCTGGGAGTCTCTAGCCAACAGGGCCATTCATTACCCCATTACTATGCTGCCACTTTTAATGGAGCGAATCATTTCACATGACCATATGCATCGGCGGACACAATGGAAAGTCATTTAATCATCTGCACGGACTTAAACAAACTAATAGCTGTACCAACAGTGCTGAGACGTGGGTACGGCCGGCCACACGCACATGTGAGTGGATGTTATGACCTCATAGGAAAGAAATATTGTTTCAAAATGACAAAGAGATTAAATGGAGAGCAAAAGTAGACTGCTTCTCAGTAATCTCACAAGTGTCACCTAGAGAGTTGACTGACCCCAAATTTTTGAATGGTAGGTTTAGGGCAATAAGTCTTCCTTAAACAATAAATTGTTTAAGGAATGTTGTTTTAAAAGTTGTTAAAGTTATTAGATTAAAAATTTTCTTGATAATGGCATAAAAAAAAAAAAAAAAAAGAAGACAAATTAGGATGCTGGGAGTCTCTAGCCAACAGGGCCATTCATTACCCCATTACTATGCTGCCACTTTTAATGGAGCGAATCATTTCACATGACCATATGCATCGGCGGACACAATGGAAAGTCATTTAATCATCTGCACGGACTTAAACAAACTAATAGCTGTACCAACAGTGCTGAGACGTGGGTACGGCCGGCCACACGCACATGTGAGTGGATGTTATGACCTCATAGGAAAGAAATATTGTTTCAAAATGACAAAGAGATTAAATGGAGAGCAAAAGTAGACTGCTTCTCAGTAATCTCACAAGTGTCACCTAGAGAGTTTCAGAAGAGACTTCAAGAATGTCTTCAACTGTCAACATTTCAAAGTCCGAAGTCTCATTATGAGCTCGAACATTCCTCATCAAATTCCAAGACCAAATAAACCCAATTAAATGGTATTATTGTCTATCATAATGAAGAAAAAAACATTAAAAATTAAATACCAAGAAAGGAAAAACAGGAAATTATATCAACCTAAAGTTAAAATATTTTTTTTACTTTATTTTATTTTATTTTGTTTTGTTTTGTTTGTTTTAGTGAAGTCTCTTATGCTCACCAAAGCTGCATACATTTATTTAAAATTTCAATACAAAACAGTACTATTGTTAAATATGATCACAATTTAAAATAACTGTTTTCTATTTTAATATATTTTAAAATGTAATTTATTTCTGTAATGCAAATCAGAATTTTCAGCATCATTACTCCAGTCTTCAGTGTCACATGATCCTTCAGAAATAATATGCTGATTTGCTGCTCAAGAAACATTATTATTATTAAAAACAGTTTTTTGACCACAAAAAGCAGTCCTTGAGGTATTTTAGGAGAAACATCAGAAACAAAGTTTATGTTTGCCTGAAACATAATTAAGTCTTTTGAGCTATGAGCAATATGAGCAATAATTTTTCCTCTGGGAAATGAACATTTAGGAGGATTAAGTCAGAGCTGTGTGATAAAGTATGTTTAAAAATACTTTTAAAGTCTCCTTTAATGTCACATTCAGCTGAGGTTGCATGAATTATGCAAATACATCTCTCAAAAAATGGAAAAAAATATCTCTGCTATTAAAGTGTACTCGTCAGCTCATCCATCCCTATTCATGAGAATCCCATTCCATTACCCATAATGAAGAGGGGAAATCATGATGAGATGGCTAATTACTGTGGCTCACATGCATCTGTATTCCACTCCCCTCTTGTTGCAGGTTCAATATCTAATACAGTTGGTGAACCAAAGCTTCAAGTCAGCACCATCCTCCTAGAATCAACTGAATTCTGCTTCACGGCAAGAAAACCGAAGGGGCTTTATTATAATAGAAGCAGCGAGGTCAGGATCTTCTTCTCTGGGAATACAGCAAAAGACCTTACGGTTTAATAAAGGTTTGTTTTGGGGTCGGATGCAACCACTTCCAGCATATCAGTGATGTTTATTACCTATCTCACAGTCTACATGACATTCCCACAGCGCACCTACATGCCTGTTGTTTCTCCTGAGAGGTTTCTTATGCAGAGTGTGAGCAGAAGACGCCATGGAGAGTAGCTGTGATGCATGGGAATGCAGGTTTATATTAACCTGTCTCTCCTCCGAGGCTCTCCATTAGGGACTGCACAAAATGAGGCTGATGAAAAAAATGCAGGTGCTCTTAATAGTGTTTGTTACAGGAAATCTAATCTGACACACTGCTACCTCTGTAAAGTCCCAAATGTGATAAACACAGATCTATGTCGCAAGAATATGTCTGAGGACATATTATAGCTCAGAGGTGGCTTTTTCACAGCTTAGGAGAGACGCACTTTTTATATTCTCTTATTTTGTATGTTTCTCCTGAAACTGAAGGATTTCTCAGTGTTGTTATAGGGATAGTTCACCTAAAAATGAAAAAAATGTGTCATTGTTTACTCACCCTCAAGTCATTCCAAACTTGTATGAGTTTCTTTTTCCAGCTGAACACAAAAGAAGATACTTTGAAGAATGTTGGTAACTAAGCAGTTGCTGGTAGCCATTGACTTCCATAGTATTTTTTTTCTCTCTCCATACTATGGAAGTCAATGGCTACCTTCAATTGTTTGGTTACAGACATTCTACACAAAAAGAAGAATGAAACTCTTACAGATTTAGAACGACACGAGGATGAGTAAATGATGACATTAAAGCTAAATTACGTCTAAAACTAAGATTATTAAAAATATTTCAATTACCATTTTTAAGTAATTGAGATACAGCTGAAGTAAAATAAAACATTAATTGGTAAAAAAAAAAAAAAGAAAGAAAAAAAATGAAATTAATTAATAAAAAACTCAATATTAAAAATAAAGAAAAAACGTAGCAAACTTAAACGAAAATTAAAAAAGTTGCCTTGGAAACTAACTGAAATAAACAAATGTAAGTTTAAGTACTAAAATTACTACAAATAAAACTGGAAAAAGCCAAATAGAAATATATAAAAAATTAAATTAAAATTAAAATGACAAAAGCATGGCAAATCTAAGCAGAGTGCGAGACACTGTTGAGGTCTCATCTGTTAGATTACAATTTTTGTTTTCTAAAAATTCTCCATTTGCTCTCTTGGAGAAACAACTGAGATCTCGTTTGTATGTAGCCGGATAGAGAACAAAAACTGATTTCCTTCCAATCATTCTTGATTTCACAACGCCCTTGACATGCGATGACCGTTACTTATAAACAGAAATAAATTACACAGGCCAAAAATAAACAAAGGAGATGCAAGACAAAGAGTGGCGCGGGTCAGTGAAGCAGGTGATGATGGAGAGAAAGGTGCCCCAGTTTCTGTCACACGAGCGCTTGTACTTGACAGCTCTTTAATAGAAGCCTGGGAAGCCAATGGCTCTCGACGGCATCAGCCTCTCCTCTCTCCAAACCCTCATACTGCAGTGAAAGGCTATGAATGACATTACCCAAAGCTGTGCCTGCTCTTCCTCCACGTAATCTGAACGCCTCAGATGTTCAGTGGAGCGCTGAGTGCGGGATGATGTATAAGTTTGTGTGTCTAACACGACGTGCTGAGGTGGAAGCGCTTTGTGTGTGTGAGCTGGGGCTGTTATTGATTACACGTGTGCTGCGAGGAGACACTGGGGCTCACTCCCGGGCTAACAGGCACGGGAAGGGAGTGAGAGCGCTACAGAGGGGCGCTGAGGTGATTTCTCATCCAGGCCTCCCAGCACACGCTCCATACGCACTCGCTCTTAACAAGAACACACACGTGCTGTCCCAGGAGCCAGCCTTAATAAGGATATGAGAGATGATCTTATTACTTTGTCGATCTTTTCTTCGCTATCTTGACGAGGTTTGATATTGGGGAGGTCGAGTAAAAACAAAGAGCTGTGAAAGAAATCTTCCCAGAGGAATGAAAAATCAATCGTTTCTAGACAGCAATGAGATGAAGAGCAAACGGCGCAAAAGATTAGAAGAAATCTCAACAAATGTCTCAAACTGCGCTTAGACCTGCCAAGACACCAAAATGCGCACTTGACAATCGTTTATAAATGAAATTTTAATTTAGAAATTGAAAATATTCATCATAGAGGTGTATTCAGCGTCGTGTCACTGATCCAAACAGTTCAAAAACAAAACAAAGCAAAGTAAAGCAAAGCAAAGCAAAGCAAAGCAAAACAAAATAAAACAAAACAAAACAAAACAAAACAAAACAAAACAAAACAAAACAAAACAAAACAAAACAAAACAAAACAAAACAAAACAAAACAAAACAAAACAAAACAAAACAAAACAAAACAAAACAAAACAAAACAAAACAAAACAAAACAAAACAAAACAAAACAAAACAAAACAAAACAAAACAAAACAAAACAAAACAAAACAAAACATTGACGAGGTTTGATATTGGGGAGGTCGAGTAAAAACAAAGAGCTGTGAAAGAAATCTTCCCAGAGGAATGAAAAATCAATCGTTTCTAGACAGCAATGAGATGAAGAGCAAACGGCGCAAAAGATTAGAAGAAATCTCAACAAATGTCTCAAACTGCGCTTAGACCTGCCAAGACACCAAAATGCGCACTTGACAATCGTTTATAAATGAAATTTTAATTTAGAAATTGAAAATATTCATCATAGAGGTGTATTCAGCGTCGTGTCACTGATCCAAACAGTTCAAAAACAAAACAAAGCAAAGTAAAGCAAAGCAAAGCAAAGCAAAGCAAAGCAAAACAAAACAAAACAAAACAAAACAAAACAAAACAAAACAATACAATACAATACAATACAATACAATACAATACAAAACAAAACAAAACAAAACAGTGAAATTAACCTTCCCATTATATATATATATACACACACACACACACACACTATACAGTATGTATATGTGTATATATATATGGATTTTATCATTTATTTATTTACTTATTTATTTATTGTTTTAAGCATAATTCATTTGTTAATTATGAATCCATTAACAAATTAAAAATAAATAAGAATACACATACAGTACAAACACAAACACACACACACACACACACACACACACACACACACACACGTTTTAAGCAATAACTGTTTAAATAAAAAAAAAAATAGCTTGTATCTTGTCATTTTGCTTCTCAAGTAAATGTGTCTTGATTTCATAATGTTTAAACATTTGTACTGGAAAACAAGACAAAAATATTGAGTAAGAAAATCTCTTTTTGCAGTGTGCCAACAACTTGTATTGAGTATGTTTATTTTTAATTCTTCTTTTAATTTTAAGAAGAAACATCTGAGATAAAGATGATGCTTAAGTGAAACAAAATTGGTATCTCCATTAAATCTCCTGAAATACCTCAGAGAAATAAAATGTTCCTGTGGGAAGGGGTAGCTATGTGTTAAAATACAATAAAAAAATAAATAAAAAAAATGTTCCTCTGGGCTATAGAAGAGAAAGCTGAAAAGAGTCTTGTGTCATCGGTAACTGCTGATATGATATGAGAGCAGACCTCCCTGTGACTAAACAGGATCCTATCAATCAATAGAAGCATAACGTGACGACATGACGGTAAGTGCTGGCTAGATTCACTTACGGTACGCTCTTTATACAGTAGCTGGCAGAGAGGGAGAGGATACAAGGAACAAATGCATTCATTCAGCACCTCCTGTTCAGACTAATTGCCTGTGAAACTGTATCTGACTCGCTGGCTCTCAAAAGAAAAGCCCACCGTAGATGCCCTTCCTCTGGGGAGACGAGAGCAAAGTCCACAAAGGTCAGACTATCATTCCCATTATCAGTCGCAAAATGTCTGATGTAAAAGTCTAAAATTAACACTGTCTGAGATCATTAAAAAGGGAAATCTTTTAAAAGTACAATTTAAAATGTGCCTAGTTAAAACACCTTCCTTACATCTTAAATAATAATCATAATTAGAATCAGATTCAAAATCAGAATATTATCAAGTTAATATTAATCAGGATTTCCAGCATTTTTATTTGATTTCCATCAACATTTTTAAATATTTTTCAAAGTAAAAAAAAAAAAAGAAGGAAAAAAAAAATCATCAAGTCATTCTATATGACACCTGACAACTACTTGCCTTGGCTTAAAAAAATCGACATATCTGATATTTCCTAAACACTTTCAGATAAACAAGGGTCTTCAGACTTCATCTCTGTGACTTTTATGGTTTTATTGTCACATAACAACAAAATGGCTTCCTTTTTAATTTAGTAGACAAACTGTTAGTAGTCAAAGTTTTCAAATCATATCTTATTTAAACTAAACTCGAAATAATAATAATATCATTATTATTATTATTAAACTTGCAATTTTTTAAGGAATAAAATTATAATTAATATATAATATAAAATATTATATATATATAATAAAATAAATAAAAAAAATAAATAAAAAAATAAATAAAAACAAAACAAGAAATAAAATTGATTTGAAATGGGAGTGAGCAGATAACACCAGAGACAAGTCAAGATATCAGTGCATCCACTCCCCATGACAATATCTAATATATAGTTGATGAAACATGATCAATTGCAAAAAACTAGTTTGTCATTTCTGATAAATGCAGTGACACATTCTTATTATATTTCAATAGTAATAAATGGATTTATGGATCTATACATTAGATTGAAATATGCAACTTAAAAAATATTTATTTATTATGTGAAATCAATTCCAAATCCATTATTTATGCAAGAACATTCATAACAATCATGTATAATTTAAAGTGCAAGCCAGTTGTTTTTGTCACAGATAAGAAGATTTTTTTGTCCCTTTATACTTGGAAAGCAGAGACTGGCTCTTTTCCACAAGAGTTTTATGCATAAAGTTTAAAATGAAGATGTTAAGTTGAGACCCACTAAGCGAGCATCATGGGAAAAACCCCAAACCCAATTAAAGTGCATGCATGGGTTTCATTTCCACTGCTAATTCAATCACTGCCAACACTGACACCTCTAGAGCTCTCCACTCAAATGACCTCTGACCTTGATCAATGGCTGCCTGGCACTGCTGCACAGCCGGAGACCTGACAGAGCCTCTCTATGCATATTCACATAGCATGACAAATCTAGTTTGTGGACCGAGAGTTTCAAGCCACAATGGACAAAATAAAGTTTCAAAGTTTATACATCTTCTAAACATGCTAACAAGCTACATGTTATCATGTGTTGAGGATAAACAAACAGAGGAATACACAAACAAATTCCTCAACACAAATGCTCAATTAAACACACATTCATAAATCTCAGATTCACACATGTGTCCGAATTGTGAGCTCTCCTCACTCAGTGGTCCATTTATTCCCGCGGGCACTTAGGAGAGCTCAGCTGTACTACTCAGAGAGGCCTGAAACGTGATCAGCGCTCCTCTGTTTGTCCTGGAACCTCTACAATGGCACTCTCAGAGGAGAATGAGGCCACCTCTCCTTGAATCAATACACACTGCCTTGTAAACAACACCAATGACACCACCAAACACACCATTTATGGGGCCTTTTTATATGGAAGGCCTCAAGAACACAAATGTGGCCAAGGGCATTAATATCACATCATCGTCTGCATGTTTGCTGTTCAGCTTTTGCATTCAGTGGTGGTTCAAAACTGATTTTGTTTTATGACCCAGATTTTACACACAAAAACAGGCCCATTTCACCCAAAATCAATCTGTGTTTAGCATTAACAAAATTAAACCAATTTTTTAGGACAATTAAATATTTTGCACATAAAATAATAATAATAAAAAAAAAATAAAAAAAAAACATTCATTTGCATTCATTGCATTACACACATTGTATCAAAAATTCATTGCATTACATTTCACTTTACATTTTTAATTCCATTTTTTCACTGTGATTATCATTATTGCAATATAGTACATTTTAGAGCTTTACTCTAAATTGCATACATTTAAAAAAGTGCCATATACACTTTAGTATGTATTTAACATCATATTTCTTCCCCATTACAGTAACTAGAAAAAAGATGTATCATGAAAAAGTCACATTGCATAAATAAATAAAATAAAATAAAATAAAATAAAATAAAATAAAATGAAATGAAATAAAATCCTAAATTAGGTTAAATAATCTTTACATTTTCTTTAAGACCTAGCATTGCTACTGTTAAATAAAGCTATAACTATTAAAAACTATGAACTATTAAATTTTTTAAGGATTCAAATTATATATATATATATATATATATACTTTTTTTTAAGAATTTTTTTTCGTAAAAGTGGTGTATTCAATTTCATGGTGTATTCAAGACCTGAGGAAAAAGAAAAAGAAAGAATAACATAAAATAAAATAAAATAAAATAAAAACAAATTAATAAAAAAATTAAAAATAATAGTCTGTCATTTAATATAACTATTAAAAAAATGTTTTTGAAAATTGAAATTCAGCTAAAAAAAGGCAAATTCTACTTCCAAACACTTGCCACGCTTTTCCTGTTTACTAAAAACAACTTCAAACGCTCTGTTCTATGAACAATATGAGAACCAACTAACTAACATTCCCAGAACATTCTGGGAACCAAAACTCTTCACTGGAAAGACTATACAGTTCACAAAGCGGATAAATGTGTTGTGGACAGGGAGCCAGGCTCTCCATCAGCTCTCTCCGAGTGAAAGGAAAGGTCAGTGAAGGTTTCGCTCCACTTCGATGGTGCCAGCGGTAAACAGAGCGAGTAATCGAGAGCGTTGACTAAACAAAGGATTCCCTGGTTCCACAAACCAGCTCCCACCCCTTCCATTCCACGAGGTCAGAGGGACTCTCACCCTCCTCCTCACTCTCCCACCCCAGCTCCGGGTACAATTAGATTTGATCAGGCATCCTGCGGGACAGCCATTCGAGGTCCCCTGCTGGATCCCGCTGCACTGGAGATGGATATTAGCATCGTAATGCGCGCCGCGCTTCTGGGACTGTTTACAGTTCCAAACATGTGTTTCCGCCCCGTTTTTGCAGCGTAGCTATAATGCCTTCAGTGTGCCTGCACCTTCCCGATCCGCTCATCAGCGGGCTTTCTCATTCAAATCAACTCGAGATCAGACCGCTTATTTAGGCCGCACACAACGCACAGCGCTAATTTCCCAGTGAAGTGAAGCTCCAATGTGAGGAGCCTCTTTTAGACCCTTTTGAAATGAATGAGCCTCCACTCCAGAAACATTACCTTGTAGTTACCAGCGCAAACACCAACAGAGGCCTGAGAAAGCTGATATGAATTAGCGTCGTGGAAAGCGCCAGCTCGGCAGCTCCCTCATGCAACCGCTGGCAAGCTAAAAGAGTGAATTTATCATTTGTTTTTGGGGGTTTTGATTAGTTCTGGCTGAGATGAATGCACTGCATCAAGGGTAACAATAAACATTTTGCTCTAACATTACTGCGTCTTAGTGATGCTCAGTAGTTTCTTGGTGTTGGGTTCCAAACCCATTGACGCAGCTTGATATGTTACAAATGCGCGGCTAGGCTAATGAATAGCTTTGCAGGCGCTCCGTTAGGAATGAGAAACAGCAACACAGACGCCATTTTAATATAATTATCACACAGCAAATGACCACACTGGGCAATGCATTTGCCTTTAAAGATCCTTATAAATTAATTACAGACCTCTGTGTTTGATTCCTCTTTGTAAATCTGTCAAAGAGAATCATAATATTGTGGCTGTCACTAATTATGATTCAGTAATGACTTAGAGGAGAGCAGGTCAGTCATTGTGAGGGCCATCTAATTGGCATATTTCATAATTAGAGAGCCAGCAAACGAAGGATTGCGAAGCGTCTCATCTGTGAAGCTGGATAGAGATGCAGCTCCACCTCATTAAAAGCAACATTTCATTCCCGTTCAGTGGCATAATCCTGTCACTGCGGACGACAACATTGTGGCTCACCGCTCTATTAGTGGAGAGATAGCTGCATATTTTCCTGGAGTGTCTCGCTCTCTTCATCTTTTTTGACATCTTTGTCAGGCAATGGTTCCTATTTACGCAGAGTCACGGCAGCCGGTAGCCCTGCCGCAGGATGGACACACAAGCGCACGCTAACACACATACTCATCTGCATTAATGTACCGTCTCATGCCAGCCCTTCAGGCCTTCATTGTGAGGCTGAGAGCACCTCCCAAACTGAATCCGAATCCAGCCATCAAAGGCTAATTAGAATATATGCCAAGTGAGAAATGTAAAACTCCCAAGTGGGAGAAACTCTGGCTTCACTACTTGTGAAAAGTGTGTTACATATACAGTACTAATTCATTAACTCTTTACCATAAGGTCTAATTTGCTAATATTAGTTAATTACTTAAAAAATACTAAACATGAGCATATTTTTATTGCTAATTTAGATGGGGAAATACATTTTTTTTTAAGAGAATGTCCAGAATGCAAGTCTCGGGTTTATCACATTGAGGAATATAAAAGCGTTGATTTGTTTATTTTTCTTTATTTATTTTTTTGTTGCTGTGATATTTCATAGATATAATTATGTTATAATGACTATTATTTAAAAATAATATTTTATAATGACTATTATTTTAAAATTATATTTGTATAATAATGATAATATAATAAAAATAATAATATTAGTAGTAATTTTTATTACTTTATAATAAGGTTTCACTTGTTAACAATTTCGTATTATTTGTTTACATATTGCAACAGAGAACATAAAGAATATCTACATATTTATATTTTAAAATGTTAAAATGTTTATGTTATTCTTAAAATAATAGTAAACCTTTACATTTATGAAATAACACAAAGTATGTTTCTTCTGAAAAGTAGCACTGAAAAATAAATAAATAAATAAATGAATGAATGAATGAATGAATGAATGAATGAATGAATGAATGAATAAATAAATAAATAACTATTCGGTCTGGGTCTCTCTATGTGGGACTGTTTCGGTGCACTGCTTCAGCAGTATGTTATAGAGATGCTATAGAATCACAGATTTATTGAACTCTCTGTGATGGACCACCTTTGAACGAACTGTTGTTTCCAAGGCTTAACTCTACGTCAGTGCTCTTGTCAGTGGTTAAGGTCAGTGTGTGCTGTGTGTGAAGGAAAGCTAAGCTCTGTGTTCACAGCTGGACGCATGTGTACAGACTATAAACTAACGCAGGGAACAGCTGGCGCCCACATGACTACTGCGCATGGCAACATGCATGAGTATGTTGGGACAGTTTTAGTGACGTGATGCTTTCTCCCTGCAGAATCCTATCAATCTTCCTTCAATGCCTGATCAAAAATGTTTATTTGATGTCTTTTTCTAGCTAATCACTAATCTTATGCTAAGCTAGCAGGCTAAGATTTTAGCTTGCTATAACTGAAACCATAAAGAAAGGGATATGTTTAATTTTTATCATTTTAAGCTTAAATAATATAATGCGACGTGATTTAGAATAAATTAACATTTCCATGAGCAAGACTAAATACATGGTTAAAGTGTTTTTGTTTATCATTTTGTTTATCTTTTCTAATCAGGCACCAAACAGAACACCCATAAAAAGTCAGATATTCTTATAATGAACTTATAAAGTCGATATAATGGCAGATAAATGTTTAATTCTGGTGATTATGTTAATATTATTGTGATTCGTAATAAATTTATTTATTTAAACGTGTCTTTTATAGCTGTTGCCTATGGTGGCACTTTGCTCCCACATACATATAATTTTTTTTCACTCGGTTATGTCATAATAACGAGATGTTGTTTAAACAATATATTTTCTCGTAATAATATAGCAGAAAAAAAAACATTGATTTAAAGACATAACACCATGTTATTATGAGAAAATATGTCTTTTTAACAAGAAAAATGTTTTAAAGACATCTCGTTATTATGAGAAAATATATCGTTTTCTCAACATATATTGTTATTATGAAAAAAATATATCATTTTAAAGTCATAACATCTAGTTATTACAACATAATTACATTTGCCACTGTAGTTGCATTATCTGCATTATGTCTCTTACTCATGGTGACTATTTTTTGCACGTTGATATCTTTTATCATATTGCTGTTTCTGCCGTTTTATAAAAAAGAAAGCCACAAGACATTACTGCTTTAATATGCTACATGAATATTGCTCTAATATAGCACACAAACACATCAACGTATGCAATACTGTTCCTGCATCCTTTTCGCTAGATGTGACTGGGTCAGTCAGTAATTTTAGGAAATAATTTCACCAAAATCCCCTGACACGTCTCAATAAGCCACCATGATGCCTGTAGCAAATTGAGTGCAGGAGACGAAGAAAGAGGGAAGAAAAAGAGAGAAAGTAGCTTTGAAATAACTAAGCCTATTAGCATAATTTTCAAAGCCTCTCAGAATGCGAGTCCTCCTGTCGGAGCCATCCCTCTTCCTTGGTGCCATTGTACTGAATGTACTGCTCTGCTACAGAAGCCGGCAAAATGGGAGCACAGCATCGGCCACCACCTAATCCCCTATTGTGGCAGGTTTATGGCCGCCTCTTTTTCGGGGGCCCCTCAGGACCCTCCATTCCTCTGGAGAACCGGACCACACGGAATCGGCTGCCACTGATAAATCTCCACCGCAGACAAAGAGATCGCAGGTCAGCCAAGGGTTCAGGGATTGTGCTGGCCACTTTTAATGTACGCTGACTGTCAGCCACAGGCATGACTGATAACAGAGGTATTATTTTCACAGAGGAGCAGTGCCCAACACCAGCCATAAAACCTCCTATTCTAATCCAAATGACCTCCCTCTGGCTATTGTGGCGAGGACGCGCTTCCGCGCAGAGCTCAAGTGCGATAACCGTGGCTAACACAGCCGCAGAGAGAGGAGGGATCCGTCCACCAAAGAATTACTGTCTATCTCTCCATTGTGTCCCTGTGTGGGAGGACTAGCTGCCAACATCCGACAAGAAGGAGGTGTTCCATATGCCCACCTCAGAGACCCTGGCAGAACATAAAAATTCAGGTGGCAGATCTGCTCAGCATAGGTCCTTTCTTCCCCATCGTGTTTCCCCATCTCTGGTGATAAAAAACGCCTAGAAATCTAATGGACCGAAGAAATTATTAAAATGCTTCTGCTGCTACTCCACCCATGTCATCAATGAATACATGCATACGGGATGCATGTGAGAGTGTGAATGCTTTTTGGGGGTGGGTGGGGAGGCAGTCGTTGCCTGATGGTTAGCGAGTCGGACTTGTAACCCAAAGGGTTCGAGTCTCGGTACCGGTAGGGATTGTAGGTGGGGGGAGTTAATGACCAGCACTCTCTTCCACCTTCAATACCAAGACTGAGGTGAGACCCTTGAGCAAGGCACCAAACCCCTGCTGTAGAAAAAATGGCTTCCCACTGCTCCGGGTGTGTGTTCACGGTGTGTGTGCTCAATACTCACTGCTGTGTGTGTGCACTTGGATGGGTTAAATGCAGAGCACAAATTCCAAGTATGGGACACTTGGCCACACGTCACATCAGTTTCACTTTAACTTTTCAGCTCTGTTCCAAAACTTCTACCGTCTACATAGACATCTGTCTTCTAAGGCAGCATCTCAACCTCTTAAGTGACTAGATGCGTCCCAAATCGCGTACTTATGCACTATTCTATGACGTTTTGTAGTATAAATAGTGCGAGTAGTGCGTTCACACTGAAAATTCCAAAAAGAAAAATTGCACTTTAAATACCTGGATGATGCACTTAAATAACCGAAAAAATAAAGTGTGGAATGTTGGACACTTCATGCACTCAACTGTCGCAGATTTAATTACATAGCGAAGGGGGAGGGGCTATAAGACTCCGATTATGAATGACAAAATAACCTTATATAATTCATACACTACATGGTTTAGTACATAGTGCATAAGTACATAGTGAATAAGTGCATAGTATATAGTGCGTCATTTGTGAGAGTGATTTAGAACTCTCTACATAGGCAGAAACTAGCGCTCTGTATGAAGGACGCAACTTACAACTCGTTAGAGTTTGATGTTAGCATGTTGCTAAACTAACAATGCAAGGCTTCAACTTACAACTCATTCCAATATAGTTTGATATTAGAATATTGCTAAGCTAACAATGCAAGACTACAACTTACAACTCATTCCGATAGAATTAGATGTTAGCATGTCGCTAAGCTAATGATACAAGACTACAACTTACAACTCATTCCGATATAATTTGATGTTAGCATGTCGCTAAGCTAATGATACAAGACTCCAATTACAACTCATTCCGAATTTGATGTTAGCATGTTGCTAAGCTAATAATGAAAATTAATGAGAAAATGGAATGAATGGGGAAAAATGCTTCCAGAACCAACGCTGCTGAAAAAGTGTGCAGGCACAAGTGCACTCTATAGAGTCTGATGTTACCATCTTGCTAAGCTAAGAATGCAAGACTACAATAACTTTAAAAATACAAAGCATGAGCAAATGTGAAAGAAATACTGGCATTTAAATTAAACATTTCTCCCGCTTCCTCGACCATATTGGATATACTTTTTCCACAGAGCTCGTCACAATGCATTTATAGGACTGCCTTCTTTACAAAGGAGCCCAGTGATGATACCTTAGAATTTGGTTAAAATTAGGTATCTTCAAAGGCAGTGTAATTAATATAATTATCATAATTACCTTTTGGAACTTTGCAATGGGGACGCCCCAAAATGGTGCCTATGCAAGCAGTTCACTAGGTTTTGGAGCAAAGCGTTGAGTGTGTTTCTTGCATGTGTGTGTTAGGTAATGGAGGAGAGAGCACTTTAAACAAAAGCCTGCGCGAATGACCAGCATGTGCGAGGAATAAGTGTCCTCCTTTCAAGAGTGCTGAAATAGGTCATCTCCAACACTTCATAAAAACAACACTGTGCTCCAAGTGAGGACAGCCCACTTCCTCTTTCACCAGCTCCTGACCAAGAATATATTTACATTCCATGCACAAGAAACAAAATAGCAGGATTCTCAGATCCTAAGATCATTATTAAAGGCATACTTCAGTCAAAAATTACAATTCTTTCATCATTTACATACCCTCATGTTTCAAATTGGGATGAATTTCTGTGAAACACAAAAAGTGATTGTTTGAGGAATATCCCAGCTGTTCTTTTACACACTGAAAGTCAACAGGACGACTGGAACGACATATCGTTTGGAACGACGTATTCCTTTGAAAGCCAAAAATGTGTAAATGTGATTTCACAAATCCCAGTTTCATACATCATAGCCTTGATTAATACCCATTCTTTCAAAGAGTGACATGCAATTTTATTTTCACAGTTTATTTACACAGCTGAAGTCTTGCTTGGCCAGTGTGTGTTCAGTAACTTTATCAAGGGAACTAAAGTAATGCTCAGCAAGAGGATTTAAACCACTGCACTAGAATCTGTTGAATTTCTAGAAAGTCATTGCCAAACCACAGCTTTTCATTGTAACCATATGGCCGGTCCCCGTAGTCACCTTCCCGCTTACTTCACACCTGCTGTTCCAGCGCAAACATGATGCTGTTCAAACAGCAGATGAGTGATCACTCATTTACTGGAGATCATTATCAAGATCCCATTTAGTTTCCAAATGACCCGGGAACCCTGGTAACCCACACCCAATGTTCTGACCAAATCATTAATAAAACTATAGTTGCATTTCCCAAAGGAAATACCAGTGCTTGCTAGGCAGAAAAGGGAAAGTTTTAGGTAACTTTAGGTTTAAGGCGTTGGTTCAGAGCGAATTAAATGCCGCATCAGAGTTGCTTGCCACAGTACGACAATCAGTCCGCAAGCTCTACAGCAGTGGTCGCCAACCCGTCGATCGCGAAAAACAGTAAAATAAGTACAAAAATGCATTACATTTATGGGGTTATATTAATGTTTCACTGAAGGGTACTGTCTTGAGAAAAGTTTCGATGGCAATGGCATTTTCTTCTCCGTATAAAGCGCAACTCTGCTTTGTTTACAGCGGTAAACAAGGAAACGCTATAGTGCGGTCGGTTCATAAGCAGTGTTGCCAAGTCCGCGGTTTATCCCGCGGAATTGGGCTACTTTAACACTGTTGCCGCGGGTTGTTGTTCATGTCCGCGGGTTGAAGCGACCCCAATAACGTGATATTTAGTCCCTGGAATGTGAATTTTACTTGAAGATCCTCCTCGAAACACGATTGGACTAGTTTTA
>NW_015662687.1:306743-307112 GCF_001515625.1 Sinocyclocheilus rhinocerous
GTCTTGTCTTTCATAAAGGCCGAGGTCAGGAATCTTGGGCCTAAAAAGGTTGGTGACCACTGCTCTACAGTGATACAGATTCTGGCACTGAAGATTTGTCACTTGCTCGTAATGAAGCTGTAAGCATGAAGTCCCCTTAGTAGGCCTTGGCTGCATGAATATAAAATATCCAGAGAAAATATCAGGTTCTTCAGCGATCAGCAGCTCCTGCAAGGGTCAGGAAGGGGTCTGACGCCCACACCGTTACGGGCAGCTAACAGAGCGAGGATGCTATTTAGATTCCTCCGGCAGGTGCCCCGTTCCAGCCCGGGCAGAGGGGCCCACAAATCAATCTTGTGTGTCGAGCCCCTCTGCAGGGGGTCCGCACAT
>NW_015662687.1:307169-318461 GCF_001515625.1 Sinocyclocheilus rhinocerous
GTGTTACATAAAATGCCCTCCTGCGGCTCGGTTCCCGAGCCACGGATATTTTCTGATGACACAGCAAAGCGGCAGAATTTATGAGACTAGAATAAACCTTTTCTGAAAAGCACAAGTGCTTGCAAACAACCTCAGGCTTTGTCAGAGATTAAATGTGAATGCGGCGGGTTGCTTGATGCCTGCGCTTTGACAGTGAGAAAAGAGGGGAAAAAAACGCAGGGGTTTTGAAATGAGCCCAACGCCAAGAGACCGTCTCTGAGACGAGCGAGCTCCTCTGGGTCCTCCTTAGATATCTTGAGTGCACCAAGAAAGGGAATGCTTGAGGAGGGCTGACATTTTACACAAAACCCCCTCTTTAAGGAGAGGGGCAATTATCAGACTGTTTGCACCAGTCAGGGGGGCAATTACCTGAGAGAAAGTTCAGAAGCAATGTTCTGCTCCAGATCCTCTTCCACAGGATTGATTGCTCACCTGGGTTGATCGCTGGTGCTGATACGCTTGGTCTCACGTGATTTTGTCTCCTTGGACTCAGTGAGATTTCGTGACACAGTTCTCTGACAGACCTTTGTTTTCACCAACTGAGGTCTTTACAGGAAGGGTGGTCAGCTGGATGAGTTGAACTTTGCTATGTTTTCATGTAGTTGTTATGGCATACTACATTTTAAGAAAAAAGACATAAATAAATAAATACAAAAATAAATAAATAAATAATAAAATATTTCTTATTCTAAAATAATACAATAATTTAAGCGAATTTAAGATAGCATTTACAGAAATACTTTACCTTCATGTTGTGTTCCTGACATTTTGACTCAGAGAGGATTTTCTTTTTTCCTGAAAATGCTAGTTAATGTTATCACACTGAACTAAAACTTACTGACTTTGCTTCCCAAAACTTTTTTGATATTTTTTTGCACTTTTTTTCTCACCTTGTTACACATGTTCCCAAAAATGAACAAAAATTGCTTATACATTTCTTGTTATGCTGAATTATTACATAATATTGGATTCAGTCTTTTTATCAAACTGTTTTCTTTCAGTTAGCACAGGTTTTTGTATTTCTTTTTGGAAGTGATTGATTGTGGGCCTCATTGATTTTTGAGTAAACATGCCAAAATTACCTGCAAAAAATGAGGCCTAGGGCCAGTTACAAAAAAAAAAAAAAACCTGTGATCATTGAAAGAAAACAAGTTGACAAACAGATTAATATTTGGTGATAATAGAGCACTACTACTACTACTACTACTATTACTACTACTAATAAATATATATATTTTTATTTATAATAAGTCTTGAAAGAGAAGCAAGGAAGCCCACTGTAGACAAAACTTGAGACTGTAGTGCTAAATCTGCTCAGGGTTTTTAATATAAAGGGGGGCATATGGTCATGTCTCCTATCACAAAACCCAATGTTCAGCTTGTTTCTGCTAACCCTTCAATCCCTTCAATCCTCAAGACACAAGTTTCATTCCACGCTAAATTACTGTTATAGACTCACACATCTCCCAGATTCAATCTCACAACCTGCGTAGACTCAAACTTTCTCTTTCTATCTCTCTCTCTTTCTCTCGTGCACTCTTTCTGTATCCTCAGAGTTCCTGCTACTCGAAGAAATGCTCATACAGCAGAACACAACTTCAGATAAAGAATCATTTTACGGGAAGTTTTGAGGCGTTGGCAAAAAATTGGATCGAGTGGGAAACAATGGCTTAATTTTCACTGTTACAATACATCATGGCTCTTTCTGTAACAGCTTATAAGTTCACTCGAAGCAGAACAAATGCATTGACACTTTTCAATTATTTTTATTCTTTTACAATCTGTGCACTGAAACACATTCATGAAGATCATGCTTCTATGTTTAACTGGCATTAAACAGTCTGCCAGGAAACAACATTGTTGTTACAGATTATTCTATTAATTGTAATGCTTTTGTGGAAGAAATAAAAACAAGATTTGCCAAAGGTTTTCAGGTTAATAGCATGAAATCTTTAAAATATATTCATGTTGTTTTTTTGTACATCAGACTTACAATGATTTGTTTTAACCCATCCAGGTGTATTATTGTGGTATATATTTTGTTATATAATGCATGCACATTTTACACATGCTACATGTATGTGTCTGAATACACATAAATAATTAAATGATTGTAGTGCATTTACACTACAAAAGTGTTAAAATACTAACACTTAATATTTACACTTTGAAAGTTTCAGATCACTACTTTTTTTTTTAAATTGATATCTGTATATATTGATTATTTAAATAGATCAAAAATGACAGTAAAGAGATTTTTGTTAAATTGATATCTTATATATTGATTCTTTAAATAGATCAAAAATGACAGTAAAGAGATTTATAACGTTACACCTTTCAAATAAATGCCTAAAACTTTCTGTTCATCAAAGTATCTGGAAAAAAATACTTTATAGCAGTTTCCACACTTCACAAAGCAGTACAAAAATGGTCAACTATCAGAAAAGTAAAAAAAAAAAAAAGGTTTTACCCAATCAGCATATTAGAATGATTTCTGAAGGAATGTGACTTTAGTCTCATGTGACACTGAAGACTGAAGTAATGATGCTGAAAGATCAATAAATAAATAAATAATAAACACTGTTATTTTGAATTGCAATAATATTTCACAATATTACTGTTTTGACTGTATTTTGATCAAATAAATGCAGCCTTGGTAAAAAATAAAATAAAATCTTCATTTTGACAACACGTAATTATATCATTGCCATATATAGTTGTGTGTGTAAGTATCTTACTGTATCCAGATCTTTACTTCCAAAAAAAATAAAAATAAAAATAAAAAATCTGTAGTAATCAGCATCATGCCATAAATGCGGTCTATAGAGTTTGGATGAAGCCCGAAGCATTCCTTTAACTCATCTGACAACCAGCCATCTGGTGGGAGAACGTGGGGTTTGTAAAGTCGAGAAGCGAGGGAGATTTTATAGATGGAGTCCTATCAAGGGAGCAGCCTTGGTCTCTGGCCTTTAGCAACTCACTATTAGTTACACTGATAGATCTCTTAAGACATCAGAGGGGAGATTAGAACACACTTTACTGTGAAAAACAATCCCTTCAGCGGGCCCCTCTACCACAGCCTGATCGATGCACACTGAAACAGGCCTTGTCAGGGCTGGGCCACTTTGATTGGCTGGCGCTGAGGAACAGACAGCAGACAAGCTGAGAGCGACCCTCTCCATAAGCCTCCCATCGATCTTGAGAAGGCCCTGCTGCCGCACACACAGAGATGCTGTTTGTCCCCTGCTGCCGAGCGGACACTGCAGAGAGCACACAGCATGTCACCGTGCCGTGACAAGTACATGCCAACACATGCTCACTTACACACATGCACACACGCTGTCTTTCCCACACGTGTGTCGAGGGAAGATAGCCAATGAAATGTGGCACAAATGGGCATTTTGTGAAGATTCTTTTGTCAAGAAATTAAGAATTCCTTCTATTTTCACACACTTGATGATTGCAGACAAAGCTATTTTTCAACAAAAGCAGATCTTAGCTGGTTATTGTAGAAGCCTGTTTTCACCACGAAATAATAATAATAATAACAATAATAATAAAATGTAATTGTGACTTTCTATGTCACAATTCTGATTTTTTTTTTAAATTCTGAATTGCGAGACTTAAACTCAGATATGAGAGATACAAAGTCGTAATTCTAAAAATAGAATTAGAATAGTTTGAAACATAAAAATTGATAAAAAGTTACAACTACCTTTTTTAAAAAGAAATATTCTGTGGCAGAAATGAAAAAAAAAAAAAAAAACAGAACTTTGAGGGGTGAACTCAAGGTTTATTTGAATTGCAAGATTTATACTCACATGAACTCAGAATTGTGAGATTTAAATTCGAAATACGAGAAAAAAAGTAAGATTCACGAGTTTATATCTCACATTTCTGACTTTTTTCCTCAGAATTGTATGAGCAGTCCGAAAAAAAAATCTGAATTGCTAGAAAAAAAATAAAAAATAAAAAAAGTATTGTGAGATAAAAAGTTGTAATTACCCTTTTTTTTCAGAAATGGGCTTCCATAGGTTCTAAATTAATACTAGAGAATAATATTTAAATGAAACATGTATATGGTGTCGTTACAGATACATTATACATTACACAGTATTTATACAGTGCCTTGCAAAACTCAGTTCCTAAATTACTACTTTAACTCATTTTACTGTATTACAAACAGTTATCTAAGTGCTGAAACACCAGAGTGAAATATTCTATTTGCATAAGTACTCACTTGAAGAAGCTACAGATGGGAAACTAACAAAGACACAATTGCCTTATAATTGGTCCCTACACCAGTGAATCATTAAAATAATTACCACATTTTGAATCATTATGAGGGACAGCTGAGAAAATGAGCACAATCCAAAGAAGATTTTTGCATTATATTAGCTTATCATAACAAGTGATTGCGTGTACCAGTGGGATCTGTTTAATTATCAGAAAGTGGACTGAAGTCTAGTGCTGGGTTATACAATGGTGTACATCATGTGATGGTAAAAATTGGTCAGCCGGTAGAGATTTCGCCGTACCTTTTATACCACAGTAAATATACACAAAGGTAAGAGTGGATAAGACCGCTTAATGCTATTTACATGTGAAAGTGGAGAAGAAAAATGGAGTAATGTAGAAATACAGAGTGGGGTGCGTCCTAAACAAGCCATGAGGATGAGGTGAATCCATCTCAGTTTGAACCCATTCAAAAAGTTATACATATCCAACAAAATCTCAGAGAAATTTGTAACTGTTTTATGTTTTGACAAATTGGTGGTTAATTTGTAAGAATTAGTACAATCTCATTCATAGGTTTTCATACAATCTGCTTATGCCCAGTGACAGTTAGGTTTTTTATTTTTTATTTTATTTATTGTTTTATTAATTCATACGAAATTGCCACTTTGTAAAATAGTTAAGTTTTCCTGTGAGATCTCAAGTCCCTAGTTTGCTCATTAAAGTTGGCATGAAAAATAAATCACAATCATATTTTCTTCTCTACTATGGCATAGCGTATATCCGAATGATATGGATTTTCGAATAACAGACGGAAAAAAAAGTAAGTAGGGCGTGAATTAATTTTCTGCTGCGTGTATCTCGTGTGATTGACATAGAAGTCATCAGAGAAGATAGGGGAGGGGAAGTTAATGTATTTGATTAAAGGGCACACCAATGAAAAAATTTACATGGATCAATAATTTACAATAAACACTGCAATATTCCATGGGGGGAAAAAAAATTAAATTTCGATTTCATGGTGACTTTCTGCACTACGGAACTTGCGCTCTCTATCACCATCTGTGGCTAATACATACAACTGCAAGTCATTTGCAGAAATTTTTTTTTACATTGTTTTATTTTTAAGAAAACATAAACAAAAAAAAATTATTCTCTAGTGTACCTTAAATATTTTGGCTAATTTAATGCCTCCATCTACCAATAAAAGTGTAATGTTTTCCACATTTTAACAATCCATTCTGCAGATTTCCCCCCCTGCAGTTTCCATCTGGACCTGCATATCAGTCATTCCAGAGGTGTTATGCGGAGAGGAATTGTTGATACAGTGATAAACCCACAACATTTCTGTTCTTTCACAATGTGACACGGGTGCTGGAGTTGACATGCTGCTGATGAGGGGGTTTGTTAGGGGGCTAAAGACTCGAACAATATGATTACAGTGGGGCTTCTAGAGGACGAATGTGATGGGGAAATCATAGGATTGGAGGAATGTCCCCCTACTGGGCGCACACATGGTATTTCGCTCTGTTCCACCTCTTCTAACTCACCACCATGACTCGGACAATGAGCCCTGCAAAGCCCATGACCACTCTTGCTGGTGCAGGATTGCAAAAACTGTGTCAGAGAGCCAGTGGGCCCCATAATTCCACCTGGAGAGCCTTTATGCCATGCAGCTATTTGGCATCCACGTATTCCCTTCAACAGGACAACGCAAAATAGACTCAATCCGGATGTTTTTTTGACCAACCCAAGCTTACATTTAACGTGAATAATGAACATGCATGTAAATGGCTTTCATGGCGTCATAAATAGAACCTGACGCAGATTCACTGACCCAACGGCTGTACTGGCGTAAGAGTGGGCAATGATGATAAATGGCATCTGTTTATTGGCATGCATCTCACTTGGCAAAAATACTGGCTTTGGATGAACTTCCCTCTGCTCAGTTAATGCATTTCAAGACCTCCTCTGGCATTGATTTATCCTAAATACAGCAGCAATCATAATTAGCCCAATTAAAGTGATGAGTAATAACCATGCCGATTCTTCATACACCTGGAGACAATTTTCTGATGCTCTACACTATAGTGCATTAATTACCATTGATCCACAGCATGCAATTTCCATTTGCACATTGTTCTATAAATCTCAGCTGTAATTTATACTGAGCAAACAATTATGCAAGATTAGTATTCCTTTAGTGATGGTAGCACAGAGAAAAACGTACTTGCGATGCCAGTGTGGGAATCTATGGAAAACGCATCATATGCGTCATACTAAACAAAGTTTGCATAGAGATATTAAAACATCTGAGGCTGGATGTTTTATGTATGATACTGTGATTAACACCTAATGTTCAACAATCATATGAAGCGTGATCGGATATCACTACTAGACACTAATTTGCATAATAACTACATGCAAATGACACTTAACAAGCAGTCATATCTATTTAAATGTAAATCAATGTATTCATAGGTCTGTCCTCATTAAAAATAACAGGCTGTTAACGCTGACTTCAATACCCAGACGAAAGAAATATCGCAAATGTGATCTCATTAATATCTCAACTGTTTCTCCAAGACAGCAGTGAAATTAAAAGGACAGCAAATGGACAATGGCTAAAGTCACATGTCACATTTTCAGTGTCACATGATCCTTCAGAAATCATTCTAATGTATTCTAATGTATCAAGAAATATTGTATTAAGAAATATTTCTTATTATGCATATTGAAAACATTTGAAACGGTGAAGGTTTTTTTTTTTCTTTTAGGATTCTTTGATAAAAATTCTAAAGAACAGCATTTTTTGGAAACAGAAATCGTTTGTAATATGTCTTTACTTGCACTTTTGATCAGTTTAATGTATCCTTGCTGAATTAATTTTTTTTTTTTTTTTTTTTAAATCTTACTGACCCAAACATTTATGAAACATAACTGAAAACTCTTTCAGTCTCCTGAAAGTCTCCTGAAAAAGGAAACTTTGAGCAATATAATTTTTTCTGGGTAGGTCTGCAATCACAAAATGATATTACTTTCTAAACTGTGACTGTGCAGGGGTGAAAAAACAACTTAGTGTCTGAAAATTGTTAATAGTGCTCTGTTTCAGACATACACAAACCTCATAATCTGTTTTCCATTTCTTATTAGAGTCGTTGTGCTCCGCTGTTGTGGTTTCCAGTCATCCATCTGACAGTACTGTTAAGTCTTAATGCATGGCGAGTGTCAAAACACCGATATAATGTGCAATTAAACATGACTATTACTCGTTTCATAGACATGACTCTCCATAACACGAGTTAGTTTCAGCTGTGTAAACGCTGCAAGTCTTTGTTAATGGGAGATGAAGAGGTTCTGATGTCATGGTTTTACTGCTCTGCTCTGGGAGTGAGTCTTTTCTTTGGCATCATAATCTCTGAGGAGCACAATAAATGAGCACAGTCTTTATGCTTTAATTGTGTAACACTGTCTCAGTCAGTGGCCTTTGGCAACGGGGCTGACATTCCACTGGCAAGTCCAGAGAATCAAGGGAAGTTAAAGATGGATAACAAATGCATCTCATCAATTCAACAGATTTCAGCTGTGATTAAAGATCCACCATCAGTCAAGAGACATTTCTGAAGTAACAAAGAGCCAGAATGATTGCTTTTGTGTGATATTGCTTTTATATAACAGAAGAAGATAATATTGAGTAACTTACGTTTTAGAAACAATATTTCTAGTTACTTTGAGTCACTGCAACATCAAGCAATACACAGAGGTGTTTCCAATGAATCAGATGTTTTTGTTTTTTTTAATGACTAGGCTGAATCAATGATTCAATGACTCATTCATAAAGACAGTGGCTGTGTCCGAAATCGCAAATTCTCTTGAGTAGGTACTTTTTTGAATAGGTAAAGAAAAGAGTGTGTTCAATATACTGTAGTATGAATGTAATCTGGATGTACTACATTCGCCATGTTGTCACTGTCACGTGGCCTACCAGCGTCAGTTGCGTCCTGTCACTGCCATTCATAAATCCTCTCCCCTGGCCTAGTGTCCATCGTATGCACAGTACAGAATCACGCCGGAAGAAGTAGGTCTTTTGGGTACTTTTGTCTACTCTTTTGTGACTACTGTGTATTCAGACATACTTTTTTTTGTCACATACGTCTACTATATAGTAGGGAAGTATGTGATTTTGGATGCAGCCAGTCACTTGTTTTGTTGCTGAATGCATCTGTGTTTTAAGCAAATCTCTAAAAACAAAGAATCAGTGATTCCCTTTTAAAGATGTCCCTGAATGAATCAGCATTTTGAATAAATAGGTTGAGACTCTATGTTTTGAATTTCAGTGAATAATTCAGTGACTCACTTAGAAAACAGTCACTTTAATTCCTGAATGAATCAGCATTTCTGAATGAATGTACTGAATAAATGACACAATGATTTGTTCATAAAAAGAGTCACTTTGTTTTGTTTCTGAATGAATCTGTGTTCAACTTGGTTGAGTGAATAATTCAAATGACTCAGTCATAATGACAGTCACCTGTTTAGTTCCTGAATGAATCAGCATTTCTGATTGAATCTACTGAATAAATAATGCAAAGACATGTTTCACAAAGTCACGTTTCATTACTGAATGAATCTGTGGTCTTGAAAAAATTGGTTGAGTGAATGATTCAAATTACTCACTCATTCCTGAGTGATTCAGCATTTTTAATAATTCAGTGACTCACTTAGAAGACAGTCACTTTAATTCCTGAATGAATCAGCATTTCTGAATGAATGTACTGAATAAATGACACAATGATTTGTTCATAAAAAGAGTAACTTTGTTTTGTTTCTGAATGAATCTGTGTTCAACTTGGTTGAGTGAATAATTCAAATGACTCAGTCATAATGACAGTCACCTGTTTAGTTCCTGAATGAATCAGCATTTCTGATTGAATCTACTGAATAAATAATGCAAAGACATGTTTCACAAAGTCACGTTTCATTACTGAATGAATCTGTGGTCTTGAAAAAATTGGTTGAGTGAATGATTCAAATTACTCACTCATTCCTGAGTGATTCAGCATTTTTTTTTAAATCGGTTGATTCAAATGACTCACTGATAAACATAGCAGCTCGTTGCCACGATTAGTCATTTTATATAACAGACAGATCTTTCCTGTCGAAGTGGGTGTTTTTTGGTCAAAATAAGTTGCATTGTGGACCGAACTTTACACTTGAGATCATTAAAACTACCAAGATGACTCAGGAATCCAAATGGTAGATCACCAACCCTTAAAAACCAACTACCGAAACCGTTATGGGTTTCATTCCATTTGACAAATACCTCGACTGTGGAATCTTAGCGGAAAAATGTCGGGAGATTAAAAGGAAAAACGAGGCCAGAAATGTCTGCCGGGCAGTTTTCCATGATGAGTATATTAATCTTAGTGGACTGCTCTCTATGGCATTTGGAGTCTCTCTCCACGGTCCCTAGCACTGGCCGTATGTGTTTAAAGACACGGCTCACAGACAGTGGCTTCCTGAAAGGTCATTGCACATCTCAAAGGCATCCCACAACCTTTAAAGGTCTTCTCTTTTGTCCCCTCTTTAAGTGGCAGATGCATCAAAGAGCGGTCTGCTCTGTTTGGAGCTTTTCGGAACAGATAGATTACAAGTTCAGATGCGCTGGATAAATTAAAGTGTAAAATGATGCCTCAGGGCTGTACTTTACAGCTTTAGCACCTGATAGCATCTCCACTGAACATCCTAAATGAAAAAAAAAAGAAGTATCTCTGTTGAGTCTTGGCTCAGATTCAAGCTCCTGGATTTCATCATTCTAAGCCAGAGAACGCAATGTTTTTTCCGGGTAGCTATTGTAGCCTCCATGCACTGCTGCTATGGCATATCCACTGTTATGCTTGGCATTCAAGGTGGAGAGCAGACTCAAAGGTTGGAGAGCGGTACAAGTGCACTGGAGCTTGAAATGCTTTAATAAGCTGAGGGTGCAGAAATTGTGGTCTCTCTGGAATGATGCATGGACTCACCAGACTGATCCACACCACCGTGTAAAAGGAAGTGTGTGTGTGTTTGTCTCTCTGATGTCGGCCTCTATACTTCTCCAGCTGGTGGGGGCAACTCAAAAGTTCCTGTGTGAACTTTGGACCTGGTTTCCTCCTGTATTTCTCATCTTTCCTGGAACGTATGCTTTTCATGGTTGGTGGAGGGCACTTTGGACAGCTTCACGTCATCGGACAGTCTTGTGTCCTTGCGTATTAGAGGCAACTGTAATCAGCATATTGTAGATTCAACTGTTACGACCTCTAGGCAAGTTCGCAAAGACGTGTAAACGCCATCTGTGTACATTTCATAGGGATCTGAAAAAAACTTTTAACCTAACTTTTTTGTACATGACTTGTACAAACTGTGTGGCTGTTCAAAGAAAGGTGTGCTTATATATATATATATATATATATATATAAATAAAAAATAAAAAGAAATGATTACTTTTAATCAGTAAGGATGCATTACATTTATCAAAAGAGTCATTAAATACATTTACAGTGTTACAAAAGATTGAAATGCTGTTCGTTTCAAAGACTAAAATTCAGAAATGCTGTTCGTTTTAACTTTCTATTCATCAAAGAATCCTGATTTTAAACAGCACAATTGTTTTCAACATTGATAATAATAATAAGAAATGTTTCTTGAGCAGCAAATCAGCATATTAGAATGATTTCTGAAGAAGCATGTGACACTGAAGACTGGATGCTGAAAATTCAACTTTGCATTTGAAAATATATTAAAATAGAAAACAGTTATTTTAAATTAATATAATAATATTTTACAATATTACTGTATTTAATATATTTTTGATCAATGAATGCAGTCTTGGTGAACAGACTTATTACTGATCCCATAAGAAAAAAAATATATAATTGATTTATCAAAAAATAATACTGTTCTCCCAAAACGTACTTGAAAAGCAGCTTTATTGAGGAAGTATTTTGAGAAAATAACCCCCCCCCCTTTTGGGAGAAA
>NW_015662687.1:318524-326736 GCF_001515625.1 Sinocyclocheilus rhinocerous
GGGAGATAATCATTATATTTTAGTTTCATTTTGATTTGCAATCATTGCAACCAAAACCTTTCGTCCATAAATGTGACAAAAACTCCATGCAAGAAATCCATGTAGGGCTACTGGGTGAACATCACATAATTTATATTCATGTGCAAAGCTGATGAGTTTTAATCTGTGTCCCTCTGTTTTTCATCCTTGCCAGGATGCCTGAAAAAACAAAAGCATGTGACCCATGGGACATTGGCGCACAACATGCTGCATGTGCTCATTTGCAAAAGCAACAAACAAACAAACATGTGCAGGGCAATGCAGGTCTAGTATTAAGCACTTTTAGTACCTAAAGCATAAACAATGCATATATAGTGATTGCAGTGCAGAGTAATTGCCAGAAACAATTGCGCTGAAAGAACCCGTCTGGGTCAGGATATAAAGAGTGTAATAGTACTGTAAATGTCTGCGGTGTAAATGGAAGTGCACTTTAAGGGCTAATGAGAGACAAAGGTTATGCTGTCATGTGCATTACATCTGCCCGCTTCTCTCTGGTTAACTATAACAATCTGACTGAATCGACAACGCTGCTGAGGTGCCACACAAATGAATCCCCAGCAGACATGCTGAGGTCTCATTGCCGAGCGCTGTGATTAAGATGAAGCACTCAAACACAAACAAAACAAACCCAGATCTAACTTCAAAGAGCGCGGTCAAGGACTTTGCTGCGCTCCGCTATGGGAGCTCAGGCGACATGAATGACCAAGCGGACACAAGGTCTGACTTAGAAATACATTGTTTTAAAATAAACTCTGTCTCTGGAAGAGGATGCGTCAGAGGATGTGACGGTGTAAAAATTCAGAGAATGGTCCGCTTGTATTTGCCCTCAATGGATGGCCTATCTATCATCTATCACATTTTTTATCTGATTTTCTAGTAAAAATATCTAGACTGTAAAATGAAGCAAATAAGACAACAGAGAAATTAATATTATTATTTAAGAAGCTATTTCCTAATTAATTTTATTTTTCTTACCCCATTGTTAAAATATTTTGTTATTTATATTTTTATAAATATTTGTATATAAATCATTTAATTTAATTTAATTTAATTATTTATTACATTTTAGTTTAGTTTAGTCTTATTACCTTGCAGTTTTGCTTTTCAAAGTAAATGTGTTTTATTTAGGATGGTTTGGTTATAAACTACCGTTAAGATGAATATTTTTACAGGAAAACAAGATAAAAACACAAAGAAACATATGAGAGCTTTTCTAAAACATGAGAGCAATAAAGGAGTGAGGATCTCATTAATAACAGTGCTGTCAAAATTCAAGTATTATTTCAGAAAAACAGACATGCAGCACTGAGAGAGGCGTTCATTGTGTCTGCTCTTGTGCCTGCTCTTGCTTCCCCATGTGTGCAGTAGAGAGAGAGAGAGAGAGTAAGAGAGAGAGAGAGAGAGAAAGAGAGAGAGAGGGGTAGGGGGGCGGCTCAGACCGAAGCAGGCCTGGAACAGTGGTTGTCAGAAAGGCCTTGTCCTGCTGTCAGGCCAGCACCACGCTCATCGATCACAGTCACACCCCCTTCCAGCCCGTGTCCCATCCACCATCGGGGGTCCATGCCGCATAAACAGCCCTATCCCTCGCTCGCATCTGCCGCCTGGGGCCTGCATTCCAGGGCCTGCTATCCGCATCTTTGAAGTGAAAAATCACTGGGTTCGCTTTAGAAAGAGTCCTCTATCCCTTCGGACTGCCTCTTACTCCGGCGCTTTGGAAGGTGAGGCCATAAAGGAACAGTTGGAAAAGCAAACAAGCTTTGACGCCCTGAAAAGACTCATGCACATGGAGCGGTGGAACAGCCCTGGCACTGTAGCGCTCGTCTTGTGCATTGTGATCTGCGGCTTTCTTCGCTTGAATTGTTTTATTTAGGATGGTTTGGTTATAAACTACCGTTAAACAGTTTGGGTTTGATACTATTTTTTTTTTTTTTATCTCTTATGATCATCAAGGCTGCATTTATTTTATCAAAATACAGTAAAAATAGTAATATCGCAATATAATTATTAGATTTTAAAATAACTGTTTTAAATTTTAATATAATTTTAAATGTAATTTATTCCTGTGATGCAAAGCACAACATGAATTTTTAGCATGATTACTCAAGTCTTCAGAAACCATTCTAATATGATGATTTGGTGCTTAATAAATACATAAATAAATAAATAAATAAATAAAATAATCAATAAATAAATTATATAATAATAATAATAATATTAATAATAATAATGTGATCTGCGGCTTTCTTCGCTTGAATTAATTCTCGGGTCGGGACTTCAGAATGGTGTCATCAACACAAGCACAGTGTCTGTAAACCCACACAGGTTATTTAGACGGCTGCTTTCCCACAAGATCCCTGCGCAGCTGATGTTTTGTGGAAACTGTATTATTGCTACAGGGGTTTCTGAGGTTTAATTAGTTTTTGTTATAGAAAGTGGAATGATGGGATTTTCAAAAGTCAAATATCTCCTTGGGTGTTTACTCGGATGCATCAGGAAAAATGCAGCTGGAAGACTACACAAATAACTCGCCACTGAATTGATTTGTTTGCAAGGATTAATTGACTTTTTGCACTATAACAACATCCTTTTGGTTTCAGAATTGAATTGTATGGGCAATACTACTGACCTGGAAAAATAAACAGCGTTTCTACCATGTTTCACTAGTGTTTGCTGTCAGCAGAACTGCTCTTTTTCATGTCTTGACCATTTGGACTAGTAACCTCTCATGGTTATTATGTTGCAAGCACATCCTGAAGTAATCTCACATCATTTGGCCATGGAAAATGTCAAGACTAAGACTTTATGGTGGAAAATGCTTTGGGGTCATATATTCGTTGGAAAAACAGCTAGAAAAATACTCAGGGAGCGAGTGTCCCCTTGCTTGAAATTGATAGAGAAACCAAATGCAATGAGTCAGAGGCACAATAATAGCTTCCATCTGGGACCTGACCTTAGTTTATGAAGGATAATTCCAGCGTGAAAGGCCCGCTCTGTAATTCCAGCATGAAATGACAGCACTCTAAAGAACAAAGCTTCGGTCGTGTGTGCGAGAAGCTGTTCTGTCCTGCGAAGGTGTTAAACAATTACCAGACCAGATGAAATCACAAATAACCAAGGACGAGGTTTATTATTTATATTATTTTAAAGGATAAAACTCAGAGTTACTGTTCTCTGATTCGTTCAGAGTGATAATAAGCAAACACACGTCCCTCATCAATCAGCTCAACAGACATACTTCTGAGACTGCTATTTTTTTTTTCCTCAGCTATGCTTATTTACTGGGTCTGGCACTCTGTCATTATGAATTATAGCACAAACCACTGCCCTCCTGTTTCAAAAGAAGACAATGTCAAGGGCACAATCCTATGAGCTGCGCCTGAAGAAAATACCTGTTACATAATGCACACTAGTACTGGACGATATGGTGAGTAAACATTTTGAATATTGCAAAGCACTTTTAAAGCATTTTTTTTTTATTTGGTTACATTAATTTATTATGTTTCCTAAAGAAAATATTCAATCAGAGATATTTTTATATTTTCCCAGGAGCAAAATATATGTAGTCGGTAAATTCAATCCAATATTGTGAATCAGTTCAAGCTGTCTATTTTAATAAACTCTTTTTCAACGATTCAGAAAGCAGGCCTTTTTTTTACTCCAGTAGGTTTTTACTGTATTTCACTTCTTGCATTAAACATTTTAAATCTCTTTGGCATCAGTGGCAGTTTGGATGATTCCTCTAAAAATACTACTACTACTACTACTAATAATTTTTACGTTTAATTTTAATTAAACGTTTCTCTTTGTATGTGCTGAAGGAACTGTCTCAACAGACCCTCATGAAAGGGAACACATGTGACCTGGTCACACAGACTGATTTCTGGGGCTTTATTATGTCACAACCCTAGTGATTATCTGTGGTTTGCAGTGTATTTTCTGATGCCCGAGCAAATCCTGGTCCTGTCTGAAGCCCCATTTTATCCACTCATTACAGCCAATGGCCCCAACAAAGCACTAGACAGCAGAATCAAAAGAA
This sequence comes from Sinocyclocheilus rhinocerous, assembly GCF_001515625.1. Lineage (NCBI taxonomy): Eukaryota > Metazoa > Chordata > Actinopteri > Cypriniformes > Cyprinidae > Sinocyclocheilus > Sinocyclocheilus rhinocerous. The sequence goes on from NW_015662687.1 coordinate 322,600, forward strand.
GAGAGCCAAAAAGCAGCACATTAAGATCACTATTTCTCATTGTAAGTAGGAGATATTTGGTCAGTGTGACCTACAGTAGCTGTTATTTCGGTAGCATTTATGTGGATGGCAAACTTTGACTGGAGATCTCAAAAGTACTTGTAGCATTGATAATTATAGGAGTCCTTCTGCAATATCAGTCATACTGAGCACTACGGATGGGACTGGAAATTCAGAGAAAGTTTAAAGAGTGAAGAGTAAAAACGTGGCATGAGATCGAAATACATTCTTTGATCCAGCAGCCAGGACAATCAGCGGTGAGAATCCAGAGGTGGAAAAAACAACACTCTGGCCTCCCTGTACTACCGTTACCCATGATTACTGCTTACGATTAGCGTGTACTAATTGTGCAACGAAATGAGAAATCTGCACAGATGAAGATCTATTAAAGTCCCATCATCTGCTTTAGTGAGAGAGCACGACCCTTGAAGGAGGCCTCACTGCTGCATTAAGCTTTTTCAGGAGTGTTTTTAATTGTCCATCGAGGTGAGCACAAACTATCCGAACTGACTGAGCGTTCTTTAGGGACTTTCAGTCTTAGCAATCAGTGCATAAAATTAATGAGCTGTCCTGCTGCTGTGATTTGAAACAAAGCCGGGCAAGCAAACGCGCTCCCCATCTGAGCCTCATGCTTTGGGTATTGCAAAACTCAGCCTCATTATCACCACCAGCAACTCAAACGAAACGCAAGACTCAGAACACACGAACAACAGAACCGCAGCGAGAGTCGCTGTTTTTTAAAATCCTATTCAGAATGGAGCAAACAGTCTATAAATTCATCTCCTTTAAAGCACAGCCGGCAAAAAGACAGCCATCAAAGCAGAGCTTTTGTAACAAATCCACTGTCTTCAACAGTGCATTTCAGGATGTTTTTGTCGAATTTCAATTGTCTGCTATGAGTAAAGTGAGGTATATGTAATAAAAAAAAGAAGAAATTTTCAGCAAAAATGTGTTAAATTAATCAAAAGGGACATCAAATATATCAAATAAATGCTGTTCTTTTTATGCTTTAATTCTGAATAATGAAAAAAGTATCAGTTTACACAAAAATATGAAGCACACAACTGTTTTCTACATTGATAATAATAATAATAATAATAATAATAATCTTTCTTGAGCACCAAATCATCATATTAGAATGATTTCTGAAGGATCAGGTGATACTGAAGACTGGGGGGAAAATATATATATATATTAAAATAGAAAACAGTTATTTTAAACTGTAGTAATAATACAATATTGAAATAATACAAATCTGTAATAATTTCACAATAATACTGTTTTTGCTGTATTTATTTATTCAATAAATACAGCCGTATTGAGCATAAGAGGACTCAAGACCTGTTGTTATTCTATTTGGTGTCAAAAGAAAAGAAAAGAAAAGAAAAGAAAAACAAACTGCAGGATTTGAACAATCCTAAACAGAAGCTAGGAGGATTTTATTTATTTATTTTTATGGTAGCATAAGAAGAATACTTTTTTCTTTTCAAAGTGAGGGACAGCAGTAGAACTATACATCAGGACAGAAGTACAGCTGCTTTGAGGTGGTGCATCACTAAACCATATCAGCCCTCAAATCTGCCTGAAAACCAAGAATAGCCATCCAGCTTTAAGGGCTTGTTAAAATAACCCATTGTACTTTCTGCCGCCGCATTAATAAGATCTGATAACTAATCAGGGATAGCGAGCACAGGGATTGTATATCTTGGTAAATCCAGCCGGAATGTAAACCACTGGCACTCTCAAAGGAGCCCCGTGGCAGCTGCGAACATGGGAAGCTTCGCAAAACAGACAGACATCCGGCTCAAATACTCCTTTTATTTGCTGTTTTAAGATCAAATTATGGTTAGAAGAATTTCACACAGATTTTCGATCGTTGACTCGCTCTGTTTCATTATCATAATTGGGTGTAATTTCCAATCCTGGACCAATTTAACTAAACAGTGCGGTGCAGCAGCCATACAACAAAACTCAGTGAAAAATGTGCGAAAAATAACACAGAGGTTATGATACGGTGCAATATTTCCACACTCATAGTTCACACATATTAACACACAAGATCACACTCATTCACACACAAGCGCACAACCACACGTGCACATGCATATATGCATTCATCTCTTTAAAAAAGCAAATCTCTTTAAAAATAACACACACACATTAAGGTTCTCACTTTCTTTTAGGGCTAGACAACATAGTAAAAATGTCTTATTTTCAGAGTTCTCATTCATGTTCATGAATCTCAATATCTATGTATTCACTAGAAATAACTGTTAGGGTCATTTTAATTTCTAATCAGAGCAAACAGAGAAAAATACAATTAAATAAAATCTAGTTCAAATATTCTAACCATGTTTTCTGTACTCTTTTCATGAAATGAACACAACAGAGAATGATTTTCATTCATACAAACCGAAATAGCAATACATAATAATAAACGGAAATGTTTACTCACAAATAAATGGAAAATTGGGTACTTCCAGGAATATTTTTGCCTATTGGTGGAAGTTGCCCCATTTTGTGCCCGACACACCTTGCATATATTGTTGCATTATTAAATGATGATAGAAATTATTAGTTGAATCACAATTTTGAACCAATTCACAAACTGAAAGCACGATCTGAATCTGAATCTGAATCTGCTACTAAAGTTTCATTTATTCATCTCTATGCAAAACTAAATGGCGTGCTCTTTAGTAAACTTAACTGACAAATAAAAAGTGAATGAAAAAAAAATAATGATTTTAGATTACCACCACTATTAATTTCACTATGAATACATATCGTGAATTAAAAATAAGTTATGCTAATTTAAATGAATAAATAATATTATATAATTCATTAAATTGCACATACACTTAATTAAATTGCAGTCCTTGTGATTTAATAATCACAGCAAATCGCAATTTCATTTTTATTTCGATTAATCATGCAGCCCTAATGCTGCTGCTGCTTCTGTTTTGTCTCATACCTCAGTCTCATTCTGAATCCTTGTTTATCTCAGATGAACTGTGTGCTGCTAGATCAGATATTGTAACCAAACGCCTAAAATTTAGGCGTAGAGTTTTAACTCCTCTGCGTCTTGAATGAAACTTCTCAATCCAAACATTTACAAAGGCACTACCCAGGAACCGCATGCAGCAGTTGAAACTCAAAAAGACAAAAGGTCATTAATTATTTAAGAGGTGCTCCCTCAGTGTAATGTCAAAACCCGCTATATGACTCATCCACGCTTGAAGTGTTGAAATGGAGGTCTGCACACCTCAAAATATCTCTGTCAGAGTCACACTCGGGCTCCCTGCCGTAATCAATCCGTTAGCACAGCGGGCCTGCCGAGAGATTTGTGACTTAGACCCTTCCCCTGCACATGAGTGTGCGACGCAGCAGCTGTCACGCTCTGGTAATATAAGCCCTTATTAGTGTCCATTAGCCTGCACTGAAACTAATAAGAGATTGTCTAATACATCCAAACATTCACACAACTCTTCAGAAAACAGAACACGGTGGACATGGCGAATCACGCTCTTAATGCAAAGCTCGTTGACATGATCACTTCCATTACAGGGTGATCAGAAACAGTAGAGATTAATTGATGAGACACTAAGTTAAAACTAAAATCTACTCATTAAGTGAACAAAAATGATGATGAGATTCCCCTTCAGGAACTCGAGCTGCGTCGAGTCGCTTTGGGAACGCCCTTGCGTGACCGTGTTCTGAAGCACGTGTCAAATCAGTCCAATGGAGCAGCGAGACGTCACGAGCGGGGTGACGTAAGCACAAGAAAGTATAAAAGCGCATCCCATTCACTCACTCACAGTCAGTCAGTCAGTCAGTCAATCTATTAATCAATCACATAATTTCACATACGCACTGATTATTATAGCTTTTATTAATATTTTGCATTAGCTTTTATATGTATTTTTCAGTTTTCGTTTTATTTTATAGGTAAATTTTTTAGCATTTTTACATGCTTTTGATATTTTTTATTATTATTTTAATATTACTATGTATGCTTAATAAATTTTTATTTCAGTTTCAGTTACTTTGCATTTTGTATATATATATATATATATATTTTTTTTTTTTTTTTTTTTTTTT
>NW_015662687.1:326841-331296 GCF_001515625.1 Sinocyclocheilus rhinocerous
TTTTTTTTTTTTTTTTTTTTCATTTTTTAGTAATTTTGTTTTTGCTTTTGATATTTCTATTTTTTATTTTAATATTACTATTTATGTTTAATGTTTAATTCAGTTATAGTTTTTGTTGTTTTGCATTAGCTATTTTCAGTTTTCATTTAATTTTTTTAGGTAATTTTTTATTACTTTTCTTATGTGCTTTTTGTAAATGTTACTATTTATGTGTAATTTATTTTATTTCAGTTTTAGCTTTTGTTTAGTTCTAGTTTTTATTTCTTTTCAGTTAGTAGTTGTAGTACTTCAGCTTCAGCTATTTCACATCTTTACATTTACTATTTATATTTTATTTTATTTCATCTTTATTGAAATGTTTTAAATTGGTTTAATTAACGATAATAACCCAGGCTCACTCATTCTTTCAATCACTCTTTCAAAATCATTAAATCATTACTCAAGTCATTTGTTTATTCTTTCAATACATCACTTCATTCATCCACTCACTCAGTTCAATCACTCACTCACTCACTAGTTCATTCACTCATTCGTGTACTTATCAAAGCCCTCCCATTGCCCTGTCATTGTCATTTACATCCCAGAGACACGCTGAATCACTTGATAGGCGTCTGGTTCTACACACCACAAATGGGTGTTTGGATTGATAAATTGTACGGAGCAGTCACCTTCAGAGACATCAGTCCTACACGACTCCTGCCAAACCACAGGCTAGAAAACTAGCCAGCAAAAATGCATGACCATGCACAACTATTTGAAATGTATGGTCAGGCCTCAGCCATCAGCATTTGTATTCAGTTTCACCGTGTGTTTGGCCGATTCCACATTTCATTCCACTGATGGGGTAAAACAACAGAGCATTTTATGAAGAGCAGAAGTGATTTCTCCAGGGAGATGGCTTAACTCAAATAATACCATGGGCAGGACTGAAGCGCTCAAACCAGCTGCCAGGCAATCTATTATCAGCTCCCTCAACCACAGCAAGACCTACACATATACACATCAGACAAAATGTTCTTAGGGCGCTTTCACACGAAAGCCTTTTGTGCTTTTTGGGGAGAAAACAGATTTCCAAACTTGGTGTCTGCACCCAAGTCTATTCGAAAAGATGGTCTGGAGTGAATACGTGATGTACAGTAGAGCTCGCAATTGTTACAAAACACAAAACCGCCTAACTTGTAGGACTGAGCCGCTTATTCCCATTCCTGAGCATGCTCCTGACTATTTCTCATGACTTCTCCCCTCTGAATACATTTTATTTGAGAGCAGCTCTGCATTCTTTCAATTAATTAGCGACAGACAAATGCGAATGTGGTTTTGCGCATGTAAAGTTTAGATGGCAAATTCAAAAAGGACAAATACTCAACCGTAAAACAACTGCACTCACATCAATGATGCAAAAGTACCGTGGTTCTGACCCAAATAGTGTAAAAAGACTTGCAGGAACTGCGGGAGCAAGCTACTTTATCAGCCATTCTGGACGTATTCTTGAATTCAAAAATGAAAATAGAACACAAAACGGAGTCAAACACAGGGGCCATTTTTAAAAATGTAACTTTTGAAGTTAACTTTGAACCAGCTAATCAAGGTCTTCCAGGTAGATGTATTAGGGCAAGCTGGAACTAAACTCTGCAGGACGTTGGCCCTCCAGGAGCAAGTTTGGACACCCTTGCTTCAGAGGTACACCAACATGTCACTGGGACAATAGCCTTAATAGGACAACTTTGTGACTTGTCTACCCCTAAAGTTGCATATTAGTACCTTAAGGCAGTGGTTCTCAATTCCAATCCTGTGTTCCGATTGACAGGGTCCCTACACAGTGTTCATTATTTGATCCCTACTGCCTGAGCACAGGAAATACATTGAAGTTTACTTCACTTTGGAACATTCATTCACGGATTTCTGCTACGCTACTGCAGCGTCTTCACACACAGATGAACCTTACTAAAGAAGTGTGAAGTGTGACATAATATACCTCTGTAAATAAATACAATTTAAATTCACGTCTCGCGCACTTTAATGCCCTTTGAATGGAACATATACACTCCCTTCGAACTGGAATCATGGCGGAATATCCTGTGAAGTCCATTTCGCAGGGCACTATACGGTCGAATAGAACAAACATCTGAAGTGATAAGAGAAACATACAAAATGTACAGAGCGGGGGGTCGTGAGGACTGTAATTGAGAACCACTGCCTTAAGGTATGCATTGAAAGAATGCAGAGTAACACCTTAAGGTACTACTATGAACCTTTTCAGGGGTAAATACTTACCCCTAAATAAGGGTACTGACCCAGGGACAAGATGTTGTACCCCTAACGCTATGATATTTCCACAGATGGTCCTTTGGCTTTCTCTGTGATTTACATTAACACCCGAACTCTAACATCACAACTCTGATTTTCTGAATGTAATCTGAGACAAAGGAAGATCGCCAAGAGATTCTCTTTTCAACAGTTTAAAATATTTAAATATGAGCCCATAAAGAGAATCTGTGTCTTTAGACTCTAAAAATGTCCACATAATGCAGCAAAAATCTCATATGCTTCACATCAAACATACACACTTATCCCTCTTCAATGACTAACGTACATCTATTTGTGCGTCTGATGAGGTGATGCAGAGAAGTGCTTCACAAGCTTAACTGCTTCAAGCTGCCCTTTAAGGGGGTCTGCACCACAGATCTTCTCTGTCTTCGCTTACACAGGACTCTCATATTCATTTCTCCAGAGCACGGCTGACAGATCAGAGGTGTGTCCGTGTCTGGGAAAAATCCATTTGCACTCTGAGCGCGGGACAGATACTCAACTCATCATGGAGTTTAAAAACATTTCCATCGTGAGCCAAATGCTTCGCCATTACAGACAATGAGCAGCATAAGCAAATGAATGGCATTCCAGGGACACACTCAGTTGTCCCATTTAGAGCCACTGTCTGCAGAGCTGGTGCTACTACATTACGCTGATGAAAGGAAGAAAATGGGCCGTGAAATGAAAAAGGCACTGTAAGGAGAAAAGTGTGCGTGTGAGAGAAAAACTCTACCTTGGCAAGCGACTCCCCATTCCTCGTATCCTATGTTGCACAGGCATTTCCCAATGGGCACCAGCCACTCTCCCTCGGTACTGCAGTACATTTTTGGCGGATCCTCTTCCCTGGAATTGTTGACGCAGGAGCCCCTAACCTCCACGAGTGACTGAGAGTCCGTGGGTACCGTGTCGGGAAACATAGCCAGGTTCCTCACCGTAAAAGGGCATTTTTTAAAGTACACCCGCACCGAAACTAGGGCCACGCAGGCTCCCACGTCCTGGAAAGCCAGGTAAAAGCCCTTCTTAGTCATGGGTCCCACCTCACGGACCTCTGTGTTTAACTTCAAGATACGGTCGCCCAGGTCCATCTGAGTAAAACTCTCATCGGCGGCGATGGTGTCTATTTTGGAGAACTGGTGCTCACGAAACTTACTTCCCTGGTCTTCATCAGTCTCCAGGTAGTGTAAGTTGAACGTCTCTTTGCAGGTCAGGACCATGGGAATACTGTTGCAGTCTCTCAGGGTAAACTTGAGCTCCACATAGATTTTCTGTGCAGAATTGCGAGGAATCCAGTTGGTCCTCAACCAGTTGTTCTGGCTGTATTCCATCACGTTGCACACCTGGAAGGTCCGGATGGGTGTGTAGTGCTCATCCACGCCGCTAATTTCCTCCCACTGCAAAAAGAGAAAGAAGTTAATCAAATCTATTCTGAGGGAAGCGAACGGCTACTGTACTCCTGCATTTCAACAGAACCGAGACGAATGTAAAACACCTGAGCGGCGAGGTTATTTATTTCTCAAACACATTTGGAATAATGAATCGTTTCAAATTAATATCTCCCCTGTTTGGATAATTAATGTGGGACATAATTAACGAGGCCCTCCACTCTGAGTACTCTCCCTTGTAAAGCGAGCCTGACAAATCATTTTGTTCTGTCACTAAGGGTGTCCGAAGCCACAATGCGGCCAGAAGTCTTGAGGTTTAACGTACACAAAGCAAAATAAATGATGAACTGAGAGGCAGTGTTTTCTATTACAATAATGGAGTACTTTATGGCTCTTTGTCAAGCTGAAGTTTATAAAAGCCCTTGGCTGAGTGAGGCAAGGCCTCTGGAGTGGCTGTGAGCTGTTCATTACCCGGCAGAACAAGTGTGCCCTCAGACTGAAGAATTGCCTATTTGTGTTTCAACCGCGAGGGTGCTTAATGAAACACGCCAAAAGGAGCTTTTTTTCAGCACGTTGTTAAGATCTCAAGGATTTAATATATTGTTTTGCATCTTATTGTTTATAGATACACAGCCTTTATTTTGGAAGTAAAGCAAACTGATTAAACTCACTGACAGCTGGAATTCCATCCACATATTTTAATGAACACTTTGGGATATTGCATATTTAATGATAGATGGAAAACCAAGGTGCAAAAAATTCA
>NW_015662687.1:331400-357249 GCF_001515625.1 Sinocyclocheilus rhinocerous
TTTTTTTTTTTTTTTACTTGCTTAAGCAGACTTTCACTGGAAGATCATGATAATTAAACATTGCATGGTCAATTATTTTTAAAATGAACTGCAACACATGCAACATAGACAGTAGATGTGATTTTTCCTTTATGCCATTTTTTTAAAACTTAATTCCAGGATTCGTTTTAACTAGACCTCTTCTTCAGCTCACTTACCAATGGTTAAGTGATAGGTAGGCCAGTTCAAATAATTTTTTTCATCTTCACGTTTTAAGCTGATTAAGAGAAAATCATTGGAATTCTGCAGAATGGATTGAAACATGATCAAATATGTGCAATGCACCTTTAGTACAAGCTGAAAGCATGATTAAATTAGCCAAAGTATTTAATAAACGAACAAGCAAAACGCAGTACAGTATGAGATGTTATAATTACAGAACAATGGAATCTGCTTCTGATATAGTGTTTATGAACTTGCGAAGCGAACAAATATGATGCAAACTGAAATAAATCAATGGAAATTTCAGCTGGTCATTTGTCCCTGCTGCATTTTGTGAGCTATTTACAGAGCCAACTTGCGTTCACCAGCATAGCTGATGCTTCAAATGAAGTCCAGGTGCCTGAGCTGTGCCGCATTATCAAACTGAATAGAAAATGACCGTACTGAAACCACGGCTGCCAAAATAAATGAAACGTCATATAAGATGTGTAAATCAAACACACTTGAGAATAGTGCATTACATGGACTGTCTGCTGCCATGAATGACATCATCACAGCACAAGCCAATCTCCTTCAAATAACTTTACTTTATAACACATACCACCCGGTCATAGAGAGAAAAAAACTGTAAAAGCCATGTCTGGATATCTCTTTTACGGACAGCAGCTTCTAAAGGCCGCATTGATTTCTCAAAGAGTGCCAGGCTACGATTGGACAACAATCTGAATTTTCTTCTCCACAGCGGGAGACGTCAGCCCTGCGCTTTGCAACTTAACACTCGACGGGCAGACTGAAGATGACTTTAGGTTTCTCCGAATATCACTTTACAATAGTAATCCCCCTCCAGCAAGGAAAGCAGCAGAGAAACGAGGAAATCAGCAGTTGGCAGGGCTGCGGCCCAACTCCCCCCTGTGTACACTCAGTGTGTACACAGGCCAACTGGTACTTTAAACTAATAGATTCCCTGGCACTTGTGGACAAAGTGGAGCAGAGCTTATGTTTCAGACAGATATGTAATAAAATTATAATCCTCCTCTCGCTCGTATTACAACGGAATTGCATTAGTTAGTGAAGACTGACATATACTGCTGGCATTGCATGCACTTTTCCTGAATAGGTGCACGCGGTTTCTCTATCAAATCTCACTCTCTTCATTATGATGGACAAAATTAGAGCGGATTCTGTTCGCGAGGGCTCCATTAGAGTCTGAACGGCAGGATGCCGGAGAGGGCACGGAGGAAAAGACGTACTTATGTGTACACAGGAGATCTAGCAGAGGAAATGAGTATCTGGAGGAGATAGATGGCTGCTCGCTGTCAAGTACACATTTGTACTAATTGACACAAACAAAGCTCTGACTGAGCTCAGACGACTGTGCTCTGAGGGCTTGATACCACTACAAATTCACTTTGTTCCAAGCTTGAGTGGAATAAAAGTGTAAGTGACACAATTTAACTGAAAATAAGCGAATGCTATTTGTTATCCATTCTTAGCACATTTTTTTCTCTTTTGGAAACCATCTAAATTAATTCGACATTGATTTCAGTAACAGTGTTGGGGAGCAAGTAACTAAAATAGCGTCCCAAATAACCTAATTACATTTTTTGGTAGCATAACAGTAGCTTAGCTGCTTTCACAAGTGCAGCTTTTCCAGTAGCAGTGAAGTATGACAAAACACTAGATCACCGAGTTTTGCCAAAGTGTTTTGCAAAATGATTTAATACTCAAACACACTGTCAAAAAATGTTCTCTCGTAAAGAGTTGGAAAGTATGATGCATTTTATTGAAATCACTTCATGTAAACAAAACAAAACACAGCTCTGATCCCTAGTGAAAAAACGTATACTTTAGCATACTTTAAAAAAACTGAATGTAATGGGTTCAAACACATATTATAGTTTAAATTTATATAAAATGCAATTGGCTAAACTTTAGAATGCTTTGTGACCAACATACATCTTTATATATAAATGTCATAATTACTTCTATTGTCTTTGAATTGAGGTTAAAGTTTTTTGCTGAATGCACTGACAAACTTTTATGGTAAATTTATATATATATAAAAAATGGATACTGTCATTTTTATTTATGTCATGTATTTAAATATATTTGTATTTACACATTTATAATGATTAAGTTACAATTTACTACATTTAAAATATATTAACTTTAAATGTAATATTGAATAACAAACTACTGTAAAAGATACAATACAAATACAAACTAAACTTTTATTTCATTATTATTGCCTGCAGTTTTGTAAAGTATACTTTAAAGAATTGAAGTACACTACAAATGTACATTCAATACAGTTAAGCACACATCTTTTTTTACAAGTGATTGCAAAGAAAGAAAGAAAGAAAGAAAGAAAGAAAGCTTCCAGACATATCATCTGACCTATTTAAAAAATGTATTGCCACCCTAAATAGAGTCAGTGAAGATAGCTACTTGTTGGTTGGTTGTTGTGTTGCTAACAACTTAAGTGTCGCTTACTAAATTGCTTTAGTTTATATGTAGCTTGTATTTTGAGAAGCTACAGTTTCAAATCAGCTTTCCAACACTGTTCAAGAAGCATAAACTCATCCATATTATATTACAAAGAAATACACCTCCCAAAACCAAATTGAAGACACAAATCGCTCCAGAAAGAAAACTGAAAAAGGCTTATGTTTATACGTGAGGCCCGTGAGCCCACCCCATTCCCACAATACAGCAGGAAACACTAGAAATGACAAGTGCTTCACCATCTAAGATTTCTTGCACTAGGTCACAACGACAACTGTACCCTATCAGTCAATACCTTTTCATCACAGCTTTTAGCACAGAGGAACCATAACACATTGTGTGCTGCCCGCTCACCCCACTGCGGCCATATGACGTGCTAATCCACCTTTATAGAGGGGGTTTTCTTTGCACTTTGTACAGCTGGAGACCTTTCACAGTTTCCTTTCAGGGGGGAAAACTAAATGAGTTTCAGCATCATGTTGGAAATATTGTCTTTCGCTGCAGGCGTTGGCGGAGTGTGACTTCAGAAACGCATAATGAAAATGTTGTGTTTGCTGCCTGTTTAGTCTCAGTCGATTATGCTACGATGCAGCAGATCTTCTGGCTTCTACTCCAGATTTTTAGAGACCAAAATAAGACGAGGAAGTAGGTTATTAAGGAATGATGATGAAGTTTGAGTCAAACCAATCTGTGTTATATTAGTTTTATTGCTTTGAGCTTTCTTTCTTTTTTTACTCCTTTTTGCACAGCTGACTTATTCAGTTGTTATGAATAATCTATTGTTTTGCATTCATCAAATTACAAAAACAAAATAGAAAAATGAAAAATTGTAGTATCTAATTTGTTGAATTATCCTATGTGTGTGTGTGTGTGTGTGTGTGTGCATACTCGCACACAACTATATATAGTTTGTTTAAAATATATAGTGTGAGAAAAAGTGAAATATTATTCAAAATTAAATAACTGGAATTTATTTTGTTACTGTACCGAAGCCAACAAAATTGGTTTAATATTATCTGTAAAATATTAACTTTACAATAAAGTGTCTCCTTTAAAGTGTCTCTTGCATATGGTTAGAGGTATGAACCAGAAGAGAAACAGTTTACAAGTTGTATACATACATTTTTAAAATTTATTTGTGTAGCACTTTTCACAATACATTTTGCAGTTTCACAGTTAACTTTGTCCTAAAAATATATTTTGTAATTTTTATTTCACTCCACACTTAATACTCCTAAATATTTTATTGAATATTTGTACAAAAATACCTACATGATACACATATGATAAATCCAATTAACATGATATAAGACTTTATAAAAAATTTGAAGTTGTATACATACATTTTTTAAATTTATTTGTGTAGCACTTTTCACAATACATTTTGCAGTTTCACAGTTAACTTTGTCCTAAAAATATATTTTGTAATTTTTATTTCACTCCACACTTAATACTCCTAAATATTTTATTGAATATTTGTACAAAAATACCTACATGATACACATATGATAAATCCAATTAACATGATATAAGACTACTCATACCATAATATATTATTTTAGTCATACCAATCAATCCTAAATGAAGATTTTACACTGTATGTATAGATATTTTTATATATTTCATATTTCAAAAACTGGTTCTGTTACACTAACCAAAGAAAATTATTCTAAAACAATGAAAAATATTTGCAGCCCAGAATATGTATATTTCTGGCCTGTTATCCAGTACAGCCACCAATACTCCCAGTGCGACAATCCTGTTATTCATTCAAAAATCTTAAATGGAATTAAAAACAATGCCAAGCCAAGCCAAGGCAGTGCTCAAGAGCAATTTGCACTTCTCATTCTGCTGCTGAGGTAAAAGAGCTTTGGAGAAACGAGGCATTCCAAACCCCAAAACTACAACCACCAATCAAGCTCTTATCGGCATCTCCACAGACGCCACAGCAAAGATGCTTTTTACAAATTCAAGGAACAATTGCGTAGAGTCTTCAGAGCAGTGCAACAGATCGTAGCGGTTCATATGGGTAGTCGTGGCGCAGACAGAGCAATCCGACTGCCTTCGGTAATGAATCCCAGGCTGAGGCCTGATGCAATTTGGAGAGGCCGTAATAAACAGCGCTGCGTGTTTAAAGAGCTGTCTGCGCAGGGCCTATTTATATTTACTGCGGGCGGCTGCACAGGGAGCGTCCGATGGGCTTTAGCTCTTAATTTGCTTTAACCGGGCCGATTTGTGCTTACACTGGCAGAAGGCGGGCGGCCCATCCGTCAGTGTCACTGCTGCAGAGGCACATTATTTGAAATCATTTTTAAGGGCATAGCTTTCAGGGCAGCATGCTTATTGCTCCAAACTAGGGAAAAGTCCTGAGTAATTAGAGTTAATTCACCTTCAGAACCTGATCTTCGCCGTAATCGCGACAACGGCTACACGTCGACTTAATAAATCCCAGAGCATTCAGCGCGTATCTGCGAGGGATTTCCTTTTTCATTCTAAATCGCCTTTATGGCTATTGTAGAGATTAACGATGCTTTCTCAGTTGAATTTATGAACATTTAGAAATTAATCTAGCAAATTAGTGCAATTACTCAATTTTCCATTTCATTTTTTTGTTTTTTGCTTCATCTTTTTCTTTTTCTTCTCCCTTGCTTCTAAGAAAGGAAAGCTTCACGTTTTACTGTGCCAACAGTAAAAAAGAATGAGGGGAAACAAGGTTTGGCAGCTATATGGAACAAATTACTGGATTACCTTTAGCAACTGCCAGCAAGTCATTTTAACACATAATAAAGTTTAAGGAACGGTTTGGTCCGAGTAACCCTTGCACTCTACATTAAAAAGCACTTAATATAAAATGCAAATGACCTTTTTTGTTTTTTGCTTCATCTTTTTCTTTTTCTTCTCCCTTGCTTCTAAGAAAGGGAAGCTTTATGTTTTACTGTGCCAACAGTGAAAAAGAACGAGGGGAAACAAGGTTTGGCAGCTATATGGAACAAATTACTGGATTACCTTTAGCAACTGCCAGCAAGTCATTTTAACACATAATAAAGTTTAAGGAACGGTTTGGTCCGAGTAACCCTTGAGACCAATACCTGTGCAGCTCGACAAATAAACATGGTTATTATCGGAAGTTGCGACCTTGAGGTTTTGACAACAGAAATAAAGTACCTATGCTGACAAGAAAACCATACCTTTGGGCTTAGTATTCTCATACATTATTTTATAATGTTTATAATATATGTTCTCTGTATTTTTTATATAAATGGTCAAAAGTGTGGCATAATTAAGTTTTTTATTTTTTTTTTATGTTTTTGAAAGAAGTCTCTTATGCTTACCAAGGCTACATTTATTTGATCAAATATTAAATAAATATATTCAATTAATTTAAAAGACCTTTTTCTACTTCAATATATTTTAAATTGTAATTTATTCCTGTGACCAAAGCTGAGTTTTCAGCATCATTACTCCAGTCTTCAGTGTCACATGATCTTTCAGAAATCATTCTAATACGTGAATCATTTTAATATGCTAATATATGCAAATGTTCTATTCATTCTAATATTTGACACTCATTTATTATCAATTATTTCTTGTGTTCAATTATTAATAATGGTTCTTCTTATTATTATAAATGTTGAGTTTTTGTTGCTTAATATTTTTTGTGGGAACTGTGATACATTTCAGGTTTCTTTTTAAAAACTGTGTTCAACACTGAAAATAATATGAAACAAAATATGTTTCAGTAAATCAGAATATTAGAATGATTTCTGAAGGATCATGTGACACTGAAGACTGGCGTAATGATGCTGAAAATTCAGCTTTGCATCACAGCAATAAATTACATTTTAAAACATGTTCAAATACGAAAGAGTTTTTTTAAATTGCAATAAAATTTTACAATATCAGTCTTTTTACTATATTTTCGATCAAATAAATGCAGCCTTGGTAAGCATAAGAGACCATTTTCAAAAACACTAAAAAAAGCTTAATCATTTCAGACTTTCACCAGTAAAAAAATTAATACAAATAAATACATTTTCACAGGTATAAATTAGTATTTAAATATAAAAATGTAATTATAATTGTATTGTCAAACCCTTAATTATTTTGTAAAACTATCCAAACAAAATCACTTGAAATTATCATTTTAGATTTTGAAACTTAAGTCAAAATAATAAATGCCCCAAAAACTACACACATCATTTTTGCTCCCCAACAGTATCCTCACAGCACGGAATGTCTGTTCTCTTCTTTTCCACTAAGAAATATGGATTAGGTCTGGAGCACTCACCCCATGGGATGGGGATGATATCCAGCCCAGCTCCCCTTGGCTTGCTTTGGAGTCCAACAGGTTAACTAGAAAAGGAGAGAGAAGGGGAGAGAAACAAATAAGCAGTTAGCCCTTTTTAGATCGGGTTTCACCCCCCGCCACACGTCCACTCGAGCCGGGATATGACTCTCAGTGTGCAGCGTCCCGATCAACACAGTATTTACTCAGCTGCACTGCTTTATGCCACAATCCAATTAAACAAACAATGGACTCATCCTTCAAACGAGTATTTTTTTCAGTTAGCCGCACTAGCTTTAACCGGCCGGAGAAAAGTTACCCTTGTTACCCCGTGCATGATGGGATCGTTAATGTCTGACCCATCGTTGATCCTTTGTGTTTCCGAGTATTATTTCTGTGATAGGCATCTTTAACAAGGCGAATAAATCACAAATGGTTTCTTTTATCTGACAGACACCATCCGAAAGGATTCAATATTTTAAAGCGATGTGTTGATAAGAGATTATAGCTAGAACAATGATTGTTTTGAATGCACCCATTTAAGGTGACGTTTTTACTGCATAATTACACAAATAAGTACTGAGCAATATTAAATACAAGTAGGTTAAGATTAGGGTTAGGGTTTGGTTTAGGGTTAGTTACTAATTATTGCATAATTTGCTGTTATGACTATAAAAGTTCATGTAACATGTAACTATGCCAGCTCAAAACAAAGTCTTAGCAAAATGCTACATTTTCTCACTAACATGGTATAATAACTTTAATTAATTAAATAAAAAAAACATTTATTTAAATCTGTAATGTTTAAAAGATAATTTTTTTCACAATGCATTTAGTTCCAAAACACTTCCGCAGTTAACTTTGTCCTAAAAAATATTTAGCATTTTTTCTTAAATAATTTGTATAGAATATTTGATATACGATATACATATGATAAATCAAATTAATGTGATATAATACATAACATATGACTTTAGTCATACTGATCAAATCCTAAATAAATAGATGAAATAAATAAATAACAATACATATAGTTATTTATTTTGTTGTTTATTTAATGATACAAAATATATATTTTTCACCACTTTCAAAAAATATATTAATTTATAAATAATAGAAATTGAAAATAAATATATTCATAGGACACATTCTTTATTTTCCCTTCATGTTTTGCTTATTAATGCTTTTCTAATTTATGCGATATAAATATTGGAAAATTCTCAGATGTTATTGTTTTATTTCACTCATACAATATTTAATCTGTATCTGTCTTTGTATTCAATATTTATTTCTATCTGTGTAGAAATTTTCATTTTTATTAAACACAATATCAAATCCTTGTCCAATCCAATCAATTAAAATGAAGGAAACAACAACAACAAAAACAAAGATAAAAATCAATGGAAAATGAAGGCTAAAACAACGAGAGACGACAGAAAGGAAAGGAAAGGAAATACTGCATTATTAAAAATGGCTGGCTGGCTGCATGGCGTGCTGCAGCCGAGAAGGTCGTGACAAGCTCTTGACATCTCAGTGTCTCCTTCTCTCATAACAACAGCTCCTGTTTGATTGAGCAAGGCTTCTTCAGGCACAGAGAGAGAGAACAAAAGCCTCCGTCGGCGTACAGTAAACGTATAATCCCAGCTGACATGTGGGCCACTCAGCATGGCGTCTATGGCCCCTACTATAGCTGTGTCACTCATTCTCCCTATAGCGACGGCCAGGAAACATCCAGCCAAACCACAAATGGACATATGGGACATGGATGACATAAACCTTTCTTTTCTAAAAGTGCTTAGAAACATATACTTTAATGCCAGCATTTATTTTCTTATCACAAAGCGTGACATGATGTCCGAGTACACCTTCTAAACGTAAGCAATTTGTTCCTAGTACCAGTCAGAAATTTGGACACACCTACTCATTCTTTAATATTTATTTTTATTAACTAATTTATTACTTTCCTAATTTTAGAGCAATAGTGAAGTCATCGAAATGATAAAATAACACCATTTTTAAATATGGAAATTTGGTAGTGACCAAAAACATAACATTAACACTGACCAAAAAAAATTTAAATATCTCCTATTTGAGATTTTTCTCTCGAACGCTCTGGAAATTCACACAACCAACATCATGAGATGCATAATAAGACGTTTTTTTTAAAGTACTGAAGTTAACATTTATGCTGAACACTTTTCATTGTTTACCTTTATAATTTATTTACTTTATGAATGATTATTATAATATTATTTTACATTATCATTACTGTGTAATGTATTTCAATAAAATAAAATAATAAAATTAAATTAAATTTGTAGAGACAAAAATCTGACAAGGAAGCAGATTTTTATGGAATGTTGATGGGAACCATGTGAAGTTTGAGCCATTTTTATCCAGTTTTATATTAATTTTATTTTCAGTATTTAATTTTCAACTTTTTTTTACTTGTATGCTTGCTATTAATAGTCTATTGTTTTTCATTCATCAAATTACAAATACAAATAGAAAATTAAAACAATTAGATGAATGATTTGTAGTATCTAACTGACTGAATTATCAAAAAAAAAGTTTTGTATTTTAGTTTTGTACAGAATACAGAATTTCATATGACGGGACAATTAATAAATTAAATTAAATTGAATTAAATTGAATTAAATTGAATTATTAAATAAAATAAAATAAAATTAAATTAAATAAAATAAAATAAAATTAAATTAAATTAAATTAAATTAAATTAAATTAAATTAAGTTTTGCCTGTGTGTCTACCAAACTAATTTCAAACATTTTCAAACAATTCAAAGATTTAATTATTATTTTTTTGTTTAAAAGGTGAGAAGGTTTTTAAGATCATGAGAAGCATAAATTCAGTCAGGTGCATCCATAATTTTGACTGCTAGTCCACATATCAGGGGCTGTGAGGAGAGTCTGCTACAAACCCCATTATCAAATTCCAGCAGAAAACGGCACCGCACCTGAGCGCTAGCCAAACAGCTGGCTGTTCTCATACTGTAGATGATCCCTATTAACTATAATAAAGCTATCTGCTTATGTCAGATAATGGCAGCTCACATCCAGCTCTGTTGGTTCCAATTTAAATTTCTCAATGAGCCGAGCCCGCATCTCAAATTGAGCCGGCCAGGGAAATTTGAGACCATAAAATTAGAAAGCTACATGGGTGAGGCGGATTTCTGCAGCTGTAAGAGAAGGAAATCACAGCCAACGTCATTCCCACCCTCTCCACCAAAAGTGGAGCATCAAGCAACGCATCCAACACAAAACAGAGGGCTGAT
The DNA here is from genome assembly GCF_001515625.1 of Sinocyclocheilus rhinocerous. Classification (NCBI taxonomy): domain Eukaryota; kingdom Metazoa; phylum Chordata; class Actinopteri; order Cypriniformes; family Cyprinidae; genus Sinocyclocheilus; species Sinocyclocheilus rhinocerous. Next base: position 341,686 of record NW_015662687.1, read on the forward strand.
TATGAACAGCTGATCCAATGGCCATCTCATCCAACCAACCACACCAGACAAGATAGGTAAATCAATACAGGAGCGAGACAATAATCTAAGATTCCAACCACAGGCCGACAAGGGCTTTCTGTCTCTCTAATGTATCATCCCTGCACTACTAGCTATTGTTTGCCTTTCATCAGCACATGGCACATTGATCGCACACATTAACAGTGCTGAAAAAGAGACAATGGTAATGTTTAATTCGCAAACTATCTAAGAACAGCTCAATGTGAAATGTAATGGTTACGTGACTAATGACAAATTACTTTTTTAGCTGAAGTGTGGGGCAACTGTAATAACGTTTACATTTTCCTTCACAACTCACAAACTACTACAAATCTACCCACCATCTTTTGCTATAATAAACATGTACAACAGAAATAGTACCACAATTATATTTACATTGAGATCATACTATTGAATTTAACAAAGAAGACAAGAAGTCTGTATTTAAAATACCCCATATTTTTTACCCATCAACCTAGAGATAAAATAGATATACACTTAAATTCAAATGCATCATAATTTCACTTTTATATCATACTATGGATAGCTGCCAGTAAATACTATACGTATAGATATACATTTAAATTCAACGGTATCACAATTTTACTTTTATATCATATTATGGGTAGTCGACAACAAATGCAATAGGTGAAATATTTTAGGTAAGTTGAAAAATGAAAATCCATTTAAAAGTATTTAAAGCAACATGTTAAGCTATTTTCCGCAAAAAAATAAAATAAAAATAAATATTGTTTAAAATGAACTCAAAATAAACTCAAAATAATCAAATAAATGAAATAAAATAAAATAATACAATACTTTTTTGAATATACTGCTACATGTTTTATTTAAAATTGTCTTTAAAAAAATGTTCTGCGGCAACAACCCACATGCTGAATAAGTATCATCACTCCAATATCGTGTTTGTAAAAAAAAAATGTAGTGTGTTGCAAATCGCCTTTTTACTACTCCTTTGTCACATAATTCTTAAGATTTCACTGTATTTGAAGCGATAAGGATAAAGCTCTCGCAGAAAATAGCCACTAACCTTGAACATAGCTGTGATCACGGCTGTCGATTATGATCTGATTGCGATTTGCATGGGTATAAGAGAACCATATGGCCCGTAAATGGCACAGTGCCTTCTCTTCTCGCCGTCCTCTTCACCTCTCAGTTAGTTAATTAAATCGGTTATTGAATTAAGATGAGAGTCAGGTGTCTGAACACCTCAGAACCGCCGGGTCCTCGGACAGCAGAGGAGCTGATGCCTGGCTTTATTCAAATCTGACTGTGGGTGTATAAGACACATGGCGGATTATTTTCAAAGGATTTTCGAGTGAGGACAAGAGGCCGCGATATGTGCGTCCAAAATATCCACTGCTGCTCCAATGATCCCTTTTCTCACCCGCACTAAATCCTCCCCTGCAGCTGGTCTACCTTCACCAAGGGTCGCCACGAACCCCAAAACCTTTCTGAGAGGTCAATACTTGTAATAATTCCCCAACTCAACTATCTGAAAAACCAAAAATAAACACATTCAAATGGAAAAACAATAGCAACTCGCAGGTCTTGCAGCTTGAAGCCATAGTGGCACGATGGCAATGAAGTATTAACCTCTACGCCATGAATAATTCAGTCGAGTCTCAGGGTGTCTGCCTCAGCCCTTTCGAATGCTTACAGCTTTTCTGTCCACCATCTCCATCCAAAATCCACCCATCAGCTGGACCACACATGTTAACTGTTATACTGATGATATGGTATGCATTGGATGCGTTTGTACATGTAAGCAAATTTCCAAATGTCTACAAACGTAGCGTCACTCGCAAAACATTAGCCGTCCCGTCTGGAAGCTACAGTGCACCATGACATCTCACCACACCATGTCGTGCTGCCATCACATAGTCTGTGCGAGCGAAGCACTGCGGCTTGCAAACTGCGCCATCTTGGCCACAAGTTAGAAAATGGAAACCTTAGTAACGTAGTTGTGTTGTATGATTTGTTAACATCTATATTGATGCTTTTGGCAGATGCTTTATTCTGGAGCTGATGGGCTTTGAGGAGATTTCCTGAGATATTTCAGGGAGACTTTTGTTGTTTTAGTTGAAATCGGCATGTAAGGACTCGGCGTGTAACTGCTGTAATCCCACATGCTCGGAAACGTCTCAGGTTACTTGTGTAACCATGGTTCCCTGAGGGGAACGAGACACTGTCTGTCGTGAGCGTACGGATGACAGGATAGGCGATATGCATCAGACTGCTCCCAAAAGTTTACCCACCACAAACATTGGACTCACATAGGCCAAGCTAAATGGCAGAAAGATTAATTTGATTCTTTAAACAGAAGTATGTTTCACTAGGCAGTGTGCCCAGATCCAAAAAAAGAAGATATCATTTCCCTGTTTTTTTGTTTTTTTTATGCCATGTGTTGCTTATTAAAAAAACTCAATTTTGCGCTGGCATTAAACCCACTGCTACTAATTGAGAAAATTACCATTATTATTAAATAAACTTTAAACCAGGAAAGTTCAATGTGTATATTTTAAGAAAAAATAAGTAAAAATAATTTTCATACTTATTTAAAAAAATAAGTATGAAAAAAAAATACTATTAGCAATCTCAACTATTACCCGAGAGACAGAGAAAAAGATATAAAACTTTGTTGTGAGCAAAAAAAAGGAGCAAAATATGAGTGCTTCGATGCTGTGTGCATCTACAGGACAGTGTGAGTAGGCCTCAAGTTACACTGTTGTTTTCACAGCCTATAGGAAAAATGCAGTAAAAAAATAGTCAAGCATATTTTTAGATTATTACTGTGCTGCTAGGATATTCAGAAAAGACCTACCTAAATTACAGAGTTCAATTGGTGAGTGTTTATTTATTTATAATAATAATAATAATAATAATAATTATTATTATTATTATTATTATTATTATATGTGGGTGTTGTTTATAGATGCTGTAGGCTATAGTTAATTAGCCTAGAGTTTTCAGTACTTAAATTGTCCCCAAACTTTGTAATCATTAAAAAAAAAAAATGCCGCCAGCTGTAGCTTTTAAAATGTATTATAATGATTAATTTTGCTCAGTTAAATTAAATTGACATAGCAACGTGTTTCGGGCTTTATCCTCTATCTTCAAAGACACATCTATAGGTTATAACACACACGTTGACCGACACGAATGAGGTCGCAATGAGGTGCGCTCTACAAAGATTTGGTTATTAAAATTCATTCCATGCAATAAAGACTTTGCTTTAAAGTTTTGATTATTATTTTTATTCCTATTTTACGACCTGATTTTAAGGGTTAAAGTGCACAGCCTGTGTAGTAAATCGGCCTATTTCAGCCCGAGCAGAAGAAAACGTTCAATCTGAAAAGTCATTGGTGTCAGGTCAAGAAACAGTTGTATGGGATAAATACAAACATTAAATATAAATACAAAAAATGAAAGGCGTTTCAAACTCTACTCGAGTTTATTTCCTGAACAAAAGGGGGAAATAGGCTACTGAGTCTAGCTTCGCATCGATAGCCTATATAACTTTTGAATATTGCCTCTGAAAGGATTTATGAGTCTCATAACATTTTTTTTCTGAATGAATGCTCGTTGTGTACATGTATTATTCTAAGAAAGGGGGTTAATATGAACATGACATTTATAGTTGAACATCTTTTTTAAATCAAATCATAATTCAATCGAGGCAGACTGCGTCAATAGGCTACATTAATTTCGGGAGGTGAGCCGCGATTTCCAAGAGGTCACCGAACTGGCCTCTGACGGTTCTGACACGTTCAATATTAGTTAATAAAAATATAAACCTTCCATTTTTATTAATTAAAATCATATTAGGAGATTATAAACACCACACTTGAACTGATTTGGCGACTGCAATCTGTAAAAAAAAGCACTTTGCTCTAAGTAATATCAATAGCTGTGGCTCTATACTGACACTCTCTGGTGAAAAACACGTCCCATTACATACTTTTTCAGCAAAAGGCAATTCACAGCCCATAAATCACAATAAGAGAGAAAAGCCGTTCTGTTCCACAGAACAGACAGCTAAAACATCACGAAATATTAGACGTAGGCTATCGCCCACCTCTGAGTTGACAGCACATCTTATCTTTCTACAAAGATCATTCCACACACTGATACAAAAATACCAATTCTAAACCCAATAATAGCAAATTGGCCTGAATATTTGTTTCATTTCGAACATAAAGTCACAAAACTAAACGAATCTTTCCATCTTCTGTATCTCTTCACTGAATAAGACTAACAAAAGTCTCCATTTCTTTTTTCTCTAACTAGACCAAATATAGTCAAGGCAGAGCACCTGAAGTTTTGGAAATGCTAATAAACAGGCCTGTATATCGAATATGTGACAACAATACTTACGGAAACTTTTCTAATTAGTATAATGATGGACTATAGCTACACAAAGGTTTACTGTCTCGTCACGTCTCATTTTTTTCCCCCCGAGCGACTATGGAAAATAAAAAAACTTTATAGCTCTGAACGGGACAAACAATGCTAATCACTGTGAACAAAACAGTTAGGGATACGCATGATATACATAAAAACGGGGTGCACACGCATTTAAAGCATATAATAAAAAGAAATAAAACATAGGCCCTATCCGTTATTTTGGCCTAGGCTACAGTGTTTAGATCCCGCCGCTTCTTAAAGTGTTTCACAAAGGACGTTTAGATGTCAACATACAAATGCAGTGTCCTAGAAATAACAACTGTTTTGTTAAAAATACGCAGATTGCATCTGTACCTAACTTTGCTGCCTTCAAATGTTGACAGGCTTAAGATTTTAAGTTATTGACTTTAAAGACTATTTCGATTGTACTGTCACTTGATCACTTTGTTTGAAATCGCATTCGTTTGTAGGCCTTTACTGTATTCGGCTATACAGGTTATCCAATAGGCCATATATGATTGGAAAAAAAAAAAAGAATATGTCAACACGTGCTATTATGTTTAAGTTAATAACTAATCGTGATGAATAGCACTAGATAACTGAAACAACGTCGGCACCAATAAACTTTAATGTAACCTATTACTTTTGAGTAACATTCATAAAATCTGTATGCAGCTTATAACAGTAAATATAAACACTTCAAAATATGCTTTACGTTAACATCAACGTGTATTGGTTTAAGTAAAAAATGAATTAATAATTAAATAAAAAATAAAGAAGAAGAGGAAGAAGAAGAGGAAGAGGCTATTTGAATATGTGACAGACACCCGATGGCAGGTAAATATCTGCTTACCCAATGGGCGCATTTGAAGCAAAGTATATCCGATAAGTTTAAGTATTTCACGTAATAAAACAAAAGCGCAGTGCAACTGAATAAAGTCGGCGCACAAACTTACAGCGCATGTATATACAGTACGCCTTATAGCTAGACTCCATACAAAATAGCGACAAAATAATTTAAGCAATTTAATAAATCAAATGGACAAAGAGTCTTCACATATAGCCTAGTTTAAGATTATGCGGTACGCTCAGTTGATTTTCGGACTGGATTTTGCGCTCAGTCGTTGCGCGTTCGTGATCGGTCGATCGTTTCTAAACATGCTTTTATCATGTAGCTCAAGCGACCCTAACAAACAACAATAAACAGTACTAAAAGTTTAATCTGCAGCAATACCTTTGCATCAATTTCTCGCGCAAGCAATTCAATGCGTTTTGCGCAGAACTGCGATATTTGGAGCTGTTCTGACATAAAGTGAACGGGCGAGCGTTTAAGCAATATGGTCGAATTCGCCGCGGCTTATTGGATGAGCTTCGGAGGTAAAGCAGGTAACTATTCACTTCGATTTCATTTTGCCCTGTCAAAGCTGAGCAGAAATAAAACCCTGTCTGGTCCAGCGCAAGTCATTTGGCAGTATTGTAAAGAGAGAGTCTATGACACGCTACAGTATTAGCAGAGATGAGGTAGGCTATAATGCGTCTCTTACTCCAGACGTTATCTTACCTTCATTGGATGGATGAATAATGAATTCTGCGATGGAAATAAACGTGAAGAGAAAAAGGAAAAGTATTAAGGTTTTGCAATCCATGATAGCAGTTGAAGGGGCAAAACAAGGTACATAACTCCATGAAGCATGCCACTCATGTGAGGGCTTCAGTTCCGACACAAGTTACCATTCTCGGCTCAGAGGCTGATGTCAAGTTTGACACCGGAGACGAGGAGGAGTCTGTCTCTCTCTCTCTCTCTCTCTCTCTCTCTCTCTCCCCTTTTTCGCTGGGTCCTACACACCAGACAGCGCCGTTTATTAGACTGGCAGGTTCAACAGAGGTCATGTCATCTCTCGGAAATTGAAGGGAACACAAAAACACAAGAGGCACTTCCTTTGCCTAAAAAACAGCACTAAGCTCTACACATTTATCACAAAACCTTGAGCTACAACACATGGCATTCTTTGGGCAAATAAATGCAGTGGCGGCTCGTCGGGGGAGGCAGGGGAGGCACAGCCTCCCCATAATTTTAAGGTGAAAATGGGAGGAGGACGATTTAATGTTAATAAAATTCACAATTCATTTCAGTTCATGTCTCAGAATGTGTATTTTTTCGCCACTGAATAAATGTTATGGTCAAACTTACAATGTTCAGCCTATAAGAACTAAATAATACTAATTACATATATTGTATTGCTATTTATTGAGAAAATTGCAAATGCACTGTATTGCACAGAAGGAATAAAAACTACACACTAAAAGCAAAAACAAAAAAAGGAAAATATCAAAAAAGAAGGAAAGAAAGAATGAAAAAGAAATAAAGACAGTAATGTAAAATATTACCAATGTTCAATGTTTTATTTTCGCGTTTAATCCACAAAACTGCACTGTCACTGGAATGTGCAAATAGGTCTCAGACATTAACTGTGTAGGCTGCATGCTGTCATATTAGGCCTTTAAAACCTAACAGCTGTTGGGTGGAGAGCCGGCCTGCATGGGTTGATCGAGCCTGGGACAGACAACATTCATAAACCGACTGGAACAACTTTCAAGAGACACTTAGAAAGGAAGTAAACATCACTTGAACTTCGATAAAAAAACACTCACAGGAGATGAATAAAGTGAAATGGAGCAACAGTTGTTGCAATATGTTTCTTAACATTAGAGGTCAAACAAAATCTTTAAAAAGAAAAAGGTTTTCTTTAAGTTTATTATAAATAAATAAATAAATAAATAACATTTTTTTTTAATTAATAAACACACACACACACACACACACACATATATATATATATATTGCTTTTATTTGTATACAAACTGAGTCTAAAAGTACAAAATTGACTAAAACACCATGATCAATAATTGCTTAATGTCTGATTGAATGTTTTTACAAGCATACATTTATATTAAATGTTCCCTTTCAGTCGGTCACTCTCGACGTCACGTCGCTTAGAGAGGACCAATCTACTTCGAGTGTAAACTAAACGAGCCAATGCACATTGGCATGCGATTATTGCATCCAGCTGCTGCTGATCACAGCGTGAGTATAAGTAGGCAGCAGATGCAGCGCATATTCAGCTTTTCGCTTCGGAGCCGAGCGATCACATCGTTCTGCTCCTGACTACTCTACTGAGAGAAGAAGAACGAGTTCAGCGCGCTCTTGGAGAGCTCTTCGTGTTGGCGGTACAGCGCTTCAGCGGTGGTGGTTTCCCGTGTCGAGTGGGTAGCACACATTAGGCTGCACTACCCCCCAATTTCGTCGGTCATCCGACGTGACGTCTCCGTTCCCTCCTTCAGGGAACGAGGGTTACCATAAGTAACCGAGACGTTTTTCCACTTCTGAAACAGCCGCAGACATATTTAATCCCTGCCTGCACTCACGTGTGGTAAAAAAATTATTTTATTACATTTGTTTTTCAGAGCAATTTAATACTCTAAAAGGAATACAATCAGATCAGAAAATGGACTATTACAGGAACTGTGATTCCTATTGTTGACAATTATATTACTTTCTCCTGTTGTCAACTTTTATTTCATTATTTTCCCCCACTGGTCCCTTTTCCACACTGGATATGATATTAGCTGTCAGACTTTAGTAAACTATTTTATAGTATAGGCATTTTTTGTACCTTAGCTGTGCTTTTGAATCTTTTTTGGAAAACTCTCTGACATTGCAGTCAAGCCTGAGTATTGATTTAATGTTCCAATGTGACTTAAAGACTTTGAAAGGAAGCACAGCATTCTCCACTTTTACAAAAACAGAGAGAGCAGATGTTGAAATATATATGTCCCTGCAGCTAAAGAGAACAATACAAACACATAGAATCATGTTGAATAGCAGTATGGGAAGCCCATTCTTGTCAGCTGAGGATACACTTTTCATTTTGTTGTTGGGCTCTATTCAGTCATTTCATTCAGTGTTTTTCCCTAAAAGCCCATGATTTCAAGCCATTTTCTCAGTGACTTTCTTTCTTTGTGCTCGAAGTTTTAACTCGAACTCAACATCAAACCTGAGCAAAACTCCGGCAGCCTTAAGGGATATATTTCCACAGCAGAATCCTTTGTCAATTCAATCCGATCTGCTCCAAAGTGTTACAATCACAAATCAAATCTCAGCATGTTTAACAAGTACAGTAAACATGTCTGGAGCATGATTTAGAAAAGAAACGCAAAACAAAGAGACAAATCATTTTTAGCAATTAAAAACAGGGAAACAACATTTGGTTTTCCCAGAAGCATTGAGGTTTCGTCTGAGGCCATGTGTGGCCCTTATTATAGCGTGTAAAAGTTAAACGCGATACTTTTAGCTGATATCAGCACAGCCAAAAGAACTTCCAAAGCCCACTTCACAAGATAATGCTGCCTCTAATTTTCTCAATCAAATGAATTCATACAAATGCAATGTCAAAGCAAGTAGTTAATTTCATATTATTGTTTTAAATGTCATATATTGTACACAATAATTTTCTGTAGCCACTGCTAACAATAAAGCAGCCCAGTACGTCTCTGAGTTGTTGAGTTTTCCGGATTTTTCTCAGTGAAGCCTTTCTTTTGTCTTACACTTTAACGGACTTTGCTGTTTTTGTCGAAGAGCCATGCTGTGTTCTGGGTGCCAGTTTTGGATGCCATCCCTCCACCATCTGCTCCTGGATCATGCCAATCAGAGTTTGGAATGGGACCTCTGTCTTGCCAGCCAACATAACAGTTGCATTGCAATTGGTCTGCTGTAGATTTTCCCTCAGGCCACACCTATCTCTCATTTCACAGAGGATGAGTTTCCCTATTATTTGGTCAGCTTGCTATTGCATATCATGAATCATCTGTGCTGCATACTTGTTAGATACACTGCTGCATTTAATGAGTAGGATAATGAATCTAAAATGCAAATGCGTGGCTAGTATATACTACCTCCACATATGTGTTTATGATGTCGCTATATACGTGTGAGGAATGAAGAATATTTATACCATTTGTGTTGAAATTGATTTATTATTCATGCAATATGATACCCAGAGTAGTAATGCTTTGTTTAGCATTCTTTCCACAAACACTATTGGCAAGTCGCAGCAAGCTATCGCTACAGCCTGCAAATAGGGATTTGGGTCATTGCATTGCTTCAGATGAGTGCACAAATAGTTCAAAAAGTACACATGAAATGGGTCATCACTTATGAAACGTGCAGCTTCTTCAGATTTACAATAGGACACTTGAGTTTAAGGCAGGGCACTAAAGGTAAAAAAAAAAAACATTGTTTTCTTACAAACAAATAGCTTTTCGCTTCACAAGACAGTAACTGATGGACTGGAGTGGTGTGAATTACTTGTGGATTATTGTGATGTTTTTATCAGCTGTTTGGACTCTCATTCTGACGGCACCCATTCACTGCATTTTTCCCAGAAGCGTTGAGGTTTCGTCTGAGGCCATGTGTGGCCCTTATTATAGCGTGTAAAAGTTAAACGCGATACTTTTAGCTGATATCAGCACAGCCAAAAGAACTTCCAAAGCCCACTTCACAAGATAATGCTGCCTCTAATTTTCTCAATCAAATGAATTCATACAAATGCAATGTCAAAGCAAGTAGTTAATTTCATATTATTGTTTTAAATGTCATATATTGTACACAATAATTTTCTGTAGCCACTGCTAACAATAAAGCAGCCCAGTACGTCTCTGAGTTGTTGAGTTTTCCGGATTTTTCTCAGTGAAGCCTTTCTTTTGTCTTACACTTTAACGGACTTTGCTGTTTTTGTCGAAGAGCCATGCTGTGTTCTGGGTGCCAGTTTTGGATGCCATCCCTCCACCATCTGCTCCTGGATCATGCCAATCAGAGTTTGGAATGGGACCTCTGTCTTGCCAGCCAACATAACAGTTGCATTGCAATTGGTCTGCTGTAGATTTTCCCTCAGGCCACACCTATCTCTCATTTCACAGAGGATGAGTTTCCCTATTATTTGGTCAGCTTGCTATTGCATATCATGAATCATCTGTGCTGCATACTTGTTAGATACACTGCTGCATTTAATGAGTAGGATAATGAATCTAAAATGCAAATGCGTGGCTAGTATATACTACCTCCACATATGTGTTTATGATGTCGCTATATACGTGTGAGGAATGAAGAATATTTATACCATTTGTGTTGAAATTGATTTATTATTCATGCAATATGATACCCAGAGTAGTAATGCTTTGTTTAGCATTCTTTCCACAAACACTATTGGCAAGTCGCAGCAAGCTATCGCTACAGCCTGCAAATAGGGATTTGGGTCATTGCATTGCTTCAGATGAGTGCACAAATAGTTCAAAAAGTACACATGAAATGGGTCATCACTTATGAAACGTGCAGCTTCTTCAGATTTACAATAGGACACTTGAGTTTAAGGCAGGGCACTAAAGGTAAAAAAAAAAAACATTGTTTTCTTACAAACAAATAGCTTTTCGCTTCACAAGACAGTAACTGATGGACTGGAGTGGTGTGAATTACTTGTGGATTATTGTGATGTTTTTATCAGCTGTTTGGACTCTCATTCTGACGGCACCCATTCACTGCACATGATCCATTGGTGAGCAACTGATGTAATGCTACATTTCTCCAAATCTGTTGTGATGAACAATCAAACTCATCTATATCTTGAATGGCCTGAAGGTGAGTACATTTTCAGCCAATTTTAATTTTTGGGTAAAATATTCCTTTAATTGTTTATTTTATTGCATGTTAACCATTTGTGTCTGTCGATTTTAATTACAATAAAAGCCGTTTTGTCAAATTATTTATTTAATTTAATTTTTTAATGTACTGTGTCAAAATCTCCAAAACCACCAAACTTTACCATTTTATTCCTATCTATATTCTGAAGGTTTGTTCAGACATAATTATCTTGATTTTATACAACATTTATTCCCCCCAAAATCATTGGGAATAGTTTAATTAATTAATACATTTTCTGGTTGTTAACATTTTTTTAAATTTATTTATGGAGTGACAAAATAAGGAATCTAACATTTCCTTTGTAAAAACATTTGACCGTAATATGACAACAAAATGAAACAAGAATTTTGAACCAGGCTGGACATTTATGCAAATTAGTGCATATTTAATTAGGTAAACCCTTATTTGCATATTTAAACATAACATTTTAGGAAAGTTTTAATACAAAAAAAGTTTGCAATTCTTAATGCAATCAAGCAACTGGATAGTTGATGATATCTGTTATTTACAAAATTTCCCTATTCACCTGGGATTTCGTGCTGTAAATGATCTTTTGCGTCATATTAAACAAAGATATATTTTTCCAAAAATGAAAGTTATGTCATCATTTACTCACCCTCATGTCGTTCCAAACCTGGATGACTTACTTTCTCCTGTGAAACATAAAATAAGATGTTTTGAAGAATGCTGGCAACCAAAGTTTTGGTGACCACTGACTTCCATTGTACAGTAAAAAATCAAATTATCTTCAGTAACTGACCAATAATATATATATATATATATATATATATATATGTTAAAAAATTATTTAAAAATATTTCTTAATGGAAGGGCTAAGAAATTGTTCATTGGGAAACAAAAGCTGAACTACTGGGAATTACTATATATATATTGCACAGTTCATTAACTTTTAAAAGCATGGCTATTTACACATCATACGTCTTAGGAAATAAACGGACAAATTAGCCATCGAGGACTAATGTAAGCACAACACTGGGAATTATAATGCTGTATTGTGTTTGAAAAATGGCCAAAAATAAAACCTGCTGCAGATTAATCACAGTGGGGTATATGATATAGCACAGGTCTCATGTGTGCAAACGATGCATATGAGCACTTTGTCTAATAGCACGTTATTGGTCTCGGGCTTATTAGGGCTCTGTTCAGTGAGCACATTTGTGTCGTCTAGACTGTATAGTGGGAATGGGGGCTCTACCACAGACCTACTGTTACCGTACTGGATCGAGACAAGCGTGCATCACACACACCACCCACATGATCTGCCTCTGCTCAAAGTCAGAGAATTCGCTCTTGTGAGTTCATTAATCACGGCCTTTAATTGCAGTCAAATGAATCGCAGCCATGCAGCTGCAGCGACATAAAAAAGAAATGGGAAAAACTGATACAAGCCAGTCTTCACAGATGGCAGGCTTCAGTTATACTCTTTTGCATTACCATGATTACTCTTCTGACAATTGCATTTATTAGCTACAATCCGCAGGGTCTGCCAAGCAAATTTTGTGTGGGTGCCAATTCACATGAAAAGTCAGTACTCATTGACACTGTAATATGTATTTTCATTGCAAATAAAATAAGGCTAATGCTAGACCACTATGGAGGTACATTATTAGGAAAACAGAGACCTCTCGGAAGCAATTAGTTGTGTCTACTTCTCATTTAGAGCTAAGTGTAATTGCTCCCTTAATTAGGTTTACAGCCCTGACACAAAGTCTAATCTGGCATGATTCTGACTGGAGGTTACAAGACTTTCAAAGCCCAAATGGCAGAGAACTACACTTAATGCTGGAAAGAAAGAGCACACGCAAATAAACGCAGCAATGCGTGCGCAGCCTCATTACATCACGTTACTGAGAGCACATTAACAGACAGGCTTCTATTGCTTTATATGGATTAGTACACGCACATAAATGAAAATCAAAAGTGAACTTAACTGTCCTGTAATTTATATTTAAAAAAAACATATAATTAATATAATACAATTTAATAAAAAATAATTCATATAAAATCAATAAAATAATATAAAATATAATTCTAAATATTTAGGCAACATTTGTTTTTTTATTTATTTATCTCGTTTTATTTTATTTTATTATTTTATGTTTTATTTTTAAATTTAACAAATTCTATAGTGTTATAGTATGTGTTATGTATATATATATATATATATATATATGTGTGTGTGTGTGTGTGTGTGTGTGTTTATATATGTACACACACACATACACATTATCCCTATAGTTATACACATACAAATTTAAATCTAATTAATAAAAAAATTGGTGGTGATATAAATCAAACCAAGTTGTTCCAAATATATCTACAGAATATATCTATAAATTTAAATAACAAAAAAGTAAATACATTTAAATAAAACAAAACAAAAAGTAAATAAACTTTTTGTTTTGTTTTATTTAAATTTATTTACTTTTTTGTTATTTAAATTTATTTACTTTTTGTTATTCATTCATTCATTCATTCATTCATTCAGAGGGACTCAATTAGTGTCAGTGTCAAAATACTTTTTAGGACAACTATATACACAAATAATCTAAATGAATCTATCTCTTTGAAAAAAAAAAGTACATTATTATGAAAATACTGAACTAAATATACCTGCAGTTTTACAAAAAAAAAGAAAAGAAAAAATCTCCCATGTACGCCAAAACGATTTTCCAAGCAAACGATAATTTGAGCTCAATTGAAAGTAATCGTATCAACCAATAATGAGTGGCTGTCAGGTGTATGATTATAGGTTGCCAAACTGAAGCCATTTGCATTTATCAACCCAGACGTGTGGGTGAGTGCAGCAGTGTACTGAAACATAACACACAATCATGAGACACCTTAAACTTACGCTGATGACAGCATAGCTCAGCCAATTTTTTTTTAAATTTTAATTTAAAACATTTTCGGAGAGAAGCCTTCGAGTTCTCTCTAAATATAGCGGGATACGCTCCACTCGATCAAAGGCCGAGGAAAGAGGAGCCCTTGAAAACCTACAAAGCATGAGTTAATTACAACAGAGTGGCATCTGCATATTCAAGGAGACCTCTGCTAAAGATGTGGGTTTCAGGGGGTAATTAACTGAATACAGCATAATTACAGCTGTCTTGCACTGCTCTTTTGGCTGGGGGGGTGTCTTACAGTGGCAGGCCATTCTCCAGACCCCAACACCAGTGACAGGGCACTTTGTGGGGCTGGCCCAGTCTGAGAAAGCCACTAAAGACATCATCCGCTAACAGAAGAGACGTCCCGAAACCCCAAGCACTCTTCTACGGCTCTTTAAAGCTACTCTGATGGGAAATAAGCATGCTGAAGCAAACCGTTCATATATTTGAGCAATGATGCAAATAAAATAGGCATGGAACAGGCCACAAGAATGTTTAGCTGTAATATCCAGGGTGATCTTATTATTATTATTATTTTTTTTTTTCATTTTAAAGTATATGACAAGGAAATGTATTGACAACATCTAAAATATAAATCCTTTGCATACAGTACAATTTTAGGTACAAATCTGTAAAAATCCATAACTTGGAATTGAAATTGACAGATATTTGGCAGATTGTAAATATCACTACACTGTACAAAAAAAAAAATCACTCAGTTCACTCAACCTAATTTTAAACTTCACAAGTTTTTATTGACACAACCATTTATTTAAAGTTAGTTGAATTTTAAAACGCTTTGTCTAAATATCTTTATAAAAGCTCAATGTTTTCAAGTTTTCAATAGCAAAATTCATGTTCATTTAACCAAATTTAACCTAATTTGGCTTATTTCTTAGTTAAACCTAATACATAATTATCATAAATTATAATAAACAATTATTTGTGTATAGACAATCCCACAGGACTCTTTTAAGTAAATAATGAAATTTATTTTTAATAAAACAATATATTGGGCTAATAAAAGTCAATTTGCATTATTTATAAGGCTGAATTGAACTATTATCAAAGTTCACAAAGTGTGAAATATTATTTAAACAGCACTGATGTTACATGAAAGAGTTTCATTAGTATGATGATGGTTGTGCTGTCGTTTGATTCATTATAATGTAAAATTAGTTAAACACATTAATTGTGCCAAATAAGCATGACGCTATTAAATGTACGAAATTATTCTATTTTATTATAAATACAATAAAATGTACCAATGACTTGCATAAATTCAATATTCTCTGAGCCTCAAATGAATCATAAACATTTGTTCATTTGTAAAGTTGTAAAGGGTTTATGATGAACTATCAATGAAAAATAATTCTAAAGCATGTATTATTCTTAGTTAATGTTGATTTCAGTATTTACTAATATATATATATATAT
>NW_015662687.1:361053-366874 GCF_001515625.1 Sinocyclocheilus rhinocerous
TTTTTTTTTTTTAATCCAAAGGTTCCATCTGTTTAATACTTAATGGACTTGCGCTGATATGTACTAACAATGAACACTTAATTAACGTTATGTTTTAGGAACTCTTTTATATTGTATATTGTACAAACATATACTTTATGTATATACATGCATTGGAAATATTGCAGTATATGGACACAAATTATGGGCAAAAACAAACAAGTAAACAAAACAATATACATAAATAAAAATACAATGTTGTGTTTCCCAGTTTCTACGTCTTCATGAGTTTTGGAGACTATGGAGAACCGCAGCTGATGCTGAGCCATTCTGCTAATAACCAGCCATCATTTGTGTTTGTGTTGGTGTGGGTAAATCAGGGTCTCCAGGCGTTGTGGATTTGCTTCCCTGCAGAAAAGTATATGACAAGGAAATGTATTGACAACATCTAAAATATAAATCCTTTGCATACAGTACAATTTTAGGTACAAATCTGTAAAAATCCATAACTTGGAATTGAAATTGACAGATATTTGGCAGATTGTAAATATCACTACACTGTACAAAAAAAAAAATCACTCAGTTCACTCAACCTAATTTTAAACTTCACAAGTTTTTATTGACACAACCATTTATTTAAAGTTAGTTGAATTTTAAAACGCTTTGTCTAAATATCTTTATAAAAGCTCAATGTTTTCAAGTTTTCAATAGCAAAATTCATGTTCATTTAACCAAATTTAACCTAATTTGGCTTATTTCTTAGTTAAACCTAATACATAATTATCATAAATTATAATAAACAATTATTTGTGTATAGACAATCCCACAGGACTCTTTTAAGTAAATAATGAAATTTATTTTTAATAAAACAATATATTGGGCTAATAAAAGTCAATTTGCATTATTTATAAGGCTGAATTGAACTATTATCAAAGTTCACAAAGTGTGAAATATTATTTAAACAGCACTGATGTTACATGAAAGAGTTTCATTAGTATGATGATGGTTGTGCTGTCGTTTGATTCATTATAATGTAAAATTAGTTAAACACATTAATTGTGCCAAATAAGCATGACGCTATTAAATGTACGAAATTATTCTATTTTATTATAAATACAATAAAATGTACCAATGACTTGCATAAATTCAATATTCTCTGAGCCTCAAATGAATCATAAACATTTGTTCATTTGTAAAGTTGTAAAGGGTTTATGATGAACTATCAATGAAAAATAATTCTAAAGCATGTATTATTCTTAGTTAATGTTGATTTCAGTATTTACTAATATATATATATATCCAGGCGTTGTGGATTTGCTTCCCTGCAGAAGGCTTTTGAGCAAACATTACAGCACCCTGGCCAGTCAACAACAATGCATTTCGACAGCGAGGAGATTACTAGTATTTATCTTCACTAGCACATTAGAATACTGGCCCTCGCCTCTGCTCGTGGGAGGCTGAAGTAATCGCCCGGATGACCTGCAAAAACAATACAACAAAGATCCAGCAAGTTCTGGAGTCCTAGGGCTTCACCTTGGCATTTCTTCTCTTGCAGAGGTGAAGTATTGACATGACTAAAGGCCAGCTACAAGACCTATAATTAATTAGTTTCACAACAACAGCCGTGATGTGAAGAATTTAATGAATATACAGTATCAAACATTTGATAGAGCCAAGAGCCAAGACCTGTTATTTCATAAAAATATTTAATGTTCATAGAAATTCCAATACTACATATTCAGAAGTAATGCAATTTATATAAATGTTTAAATGGTAGTTCCACACTGTTTTTTGTTCGTGTGTTCCACAAGTTTCTTTTAACTGGTCATCATTTTGTTCATGTTTTCCAAATTTTTAATCACCTTTTTGCTTTTTGTCTATTTATTTATTTATAGATATAACATGAATAATAATCTCATAAATGTTATATAAACTATGACGTAAAATGAATAATATGAAAACGACAACAACAACCTTTTGTTCCATAAGAAGTTTTAAGTCGCCTTGGATAAAAACATCTGCTAAATGAATAAATGTGAATGTAATATAATATTATGGAATTTGGAGAAAATGCTTCTTAGAACCGAACAGGGTAGTTAATATTAATATAATGAAATGTGTAATGGCCGTGTGTGTGTGTGTGTATATATATATATATATATACAGTACACACACACACACACACACACACAAACAGTAAAAAAAACACCTATTTTAACTTTTAAAAAGCTCAGTTGCTGCGTTAAATGTTTTATAATAATCAACTTGATTATACAAGTCATATCCACTTAAATTATATTGAAATGACTTATATTGAAAAAATAGTTGAATCATAACTTTTACAAAAAAACTACAAAATTGCTCAATTTATTTTGATGAGTTAATGTCTAAAATATAATATAATATAATATAATATAATATGATGACATTTTTAATGGCTGTCAATTGAACCAAATAATGTATTTACAGTATCTACCAGCAAGTGTTAACTGGGTCATCCAAACCTTGACCCCCTTTGTCAGACCACAGGGCAGCACTGACAGTTAAATTTTTTGCTATTTAGATAATGATTTATAAATGCACAATGAAGGGGGAGATAACACAAATAATATCTCAAAGCCTGTTTCCAAGTTCATGTTTTTTCTAGCCTGGGGTTACATATGAGGGTGTGTTCTTTTAAGCTGTGGATGATCAAGCTTAAAACGGAGTCTTATCCTGGCTTACAATAGTAAATAGAATAGTCTGGAATGGGACGGTTTAATGATCCATCTCACCTCTTTCAATCAGAGCGCACGCATTCAGACGAGACTCGAGCAACTGCACGCGAGCTCTCAAGCACGCACATCATGCACTGTCTTCCTCATGCTTGCTACTTCCATAAAGACATTTCACAGCACAAAATAAAGCTCCACACAGAGTGTTTGCCAATGACACATAATTAAAAGAGGCCGTGATGCAGGAGCCCTTACAGCAGGATCTGTTGTGTGATTTCTATTCTCTTGTCCTGGGCCCGTACGGGATGCGCAGGGGGCAAATGATGCATGCATAATGCTAGCTGGCTAGTCAGAATGGATGAAGTGAGAACCTGGGTGTGCAGCCAATGGCAGACGCTCTCTTCCTGCCAAACCGCTTTGCCCAGAATCTGCCATACAGCTCACGCGAGAGTCCAGTTTATATTAGAGCGTATACCCCAGCAAGTTCAAAGCGACACCAGCCGTCATGTCCCTTTTCAGCCCTCACACAATTTTTCCTTCATCTATTTCAGGACACCTCAAATGCCAGTGACAAGTCTGGCGGCAGCAGTCGCCAAGAGAGTTCGGAAATGAAATTACAGTTTAAATCATCCACGTCACTCTATGGTGAACTCAAGGTTGTCGTACTGAAAAATGGTTTTGGTGAAAGCCATTTCATTGACACTGTAAATTTAAGTATATTACAGTAAAGGGACTTTAAAATAAATTTCTGGCTACTAGTTGTTGTACTTTCATAGATATTTTAGTATCGTTGTGATACTATTATAGTTGTCATTAATATTTTGAATCAAATCAAGTTTTTATTTTTATGAATAATCAATCACCTGAGCTGTAATTAATGGCATGTGACTAATCACTCTGGAGCTGGTAAAACACATAATATAATATAATAATATAATATAATATAAAAAATGTACTTAAATAAGTGCTTCTGAAGTGGCTGTAGGTGTCTTTAATGCTGCTCGTAGGTAGCATTATTACAAAGAATTATTACAGGAATAAATTATTCTGGCTTTTATGTTGCATTGTGTCTTTACACAGATTTGTGAGCAGACACAGAGCAGAATGTTGGTAAATAAGTCAATGGCTATCAGAAACTGTTTAGTTACGAACATTCTTAAAAAAAATAATAATAATAAAATAAAATTATATATATATATATATATTTATATATATTGTGTTCAACAGAAGAACAACTTGGAACAACTTGAGGGGTGAGTAAATGATGACAGAATTTTCTTTTTTTGAGTGAACGATCACTTTAAATGTTTAAAGTACATTTTAATAATTTTTTTTGTGCTTCAAAAAGTACACTTATTTTGATGACTAACATAAAGGACAAGTACCTACTTGATGTAACTGTATAAATGTGACTTTTATTCGATATTACATTTAAAGGTGCAGTAAGTGATTTCTGAGAAACCCTACTGATTTTTGCCTACCCAAAATTATCACACCTCTAACTTGATAGCTCCGCCCCTGAATTTACAAGCATCCTATGTAACACAGGCAACTACCCCGTCGTCAGTGAACACTGGTAATAGGCTAGAAGTGTGTTTTGGTGCTCGGTCCAATCCACTTTCAACAGTGTGTCTCAGAAATCGCTTATTGCACCTTTAAAGTTCATATATTTTAGGGCCTGGTTTCACAGACAGGGCTTAGGTTAAGCCAGGATTAGGCCAAATTAGGACATTTAAGTATCTTTTATAAATGCACCTCAGAAAAACATTACTGGTGTGCATTTTGAGACAAATCAATGGCACTGACATATTTTAAAATATGTCACTGCAAGTTATTTTCAGTTAAAACAGCCCAGACATGCATTTCAGGCTTAAGCCTCGTCTGTGAAATCCGAGGTAAATGTCCTAATTTGCAACTTTAACATTACAAATACAAATGGCATGCAAGTATTTTTAGTTTACAGTAATTGCTTGTCAGTACATTCAGCAGTACACTTTAACCATATTTCAAATACAATAGAAGTGTTCATGAAATTACATATAAAAATGTACTTAAGTCCTACTTAAGTGAGTCAAAAAAAAAAAAAAAATTCTAAAGCCTCCTAAATTGCACTTGTAACAAAGGTATTTTCTGCAATTAACACAATGTAAGCAACTGTCTGTAATGCTGCACAGCAATGTATGTTTAAGACATCCAAAAAAAGAAAAAAAAACTTAATGAATGACAAAGTAAACAAATCATATCTGGTCATTTCTATTTATACATGCTGCCGAGAGAATATTGCTAAGCCTGATCACACGCATTGGGGCTTTCCATTAGCGTCTGTCTAAGATGGCACTCATCCACCACTCCTCAACACCACTAATGAGAAGCACACGGGTCCTGTGACAGAGCCACACACTCCACACCTCTCTCATAGCTGCTGAAGATGAGCAGGAAATCACTGAATCACAAGCCCACCACAGTGCTAGCACTAGATCCTCTCCAGATTCCTCCACAGAACGCAAGGTCAGAGTTCATCATTATCACTTCAGCTTGTTTTGGTTCACTTACGATGCCGCAGCCTGCGTGACTCCTACTACATGAAAAGAGCCACAGAAAGGTACGATCTAAGTTTATTGAGTTTATTGTAGAACAAACAGAGCCTCTTAGCATTAATCAAAATTGGCAGCTCAATATAACGTCTTTCTCGGATACATATGGAACATGTTAAACAATGTATTTACATTTCAAGCTTGTTTAGTTGTGTGTGGCAAAGGTATACAATGTAAAACTATAAGGCTTTAGACTGTAACAGCCAGTTTAACAACAACCCTTACACATACTACCGTTTAAAAGTCTGGGGTTGGTAAGTTTTTTTTTTGTATGTTTTAGGAAGAATCTCTTAAGCTCACCAAGGCTGCATTTGTTTAATCAAAAATATACAGAAAAACATAACAATGTGAAAGTCTTTACTGTCACTTTTGATCAATTTAATGTATCCTCCCATACAGCAAAAATACATTTTAAATGTAAATATATTTCAAAATATACATTTATATATACATCCATTTGGCCAAAAATATCTTTGCTAAAATATATTTAAAATATATATTTATGTAAATGTATTTTCTACAGATATATTTTTT
>NW_015662687.1:367876-377623 GCF_001515625.1 Sinocyclocheilus rhinocerous
ATATATATATTGTGTTCAACAGAAGAACAACTTGGAACAACTTGAGGGGTGAGTAAATGATGACAGAATTTTCTTTTTTTGAGTGAACGATCACTTTAAATGTTTAAAGTACATTTTAATAATTTTTTTTGTGCTTCAAAAAGTACACTTATTTTGATGACTAACATAAAGGACAAGTACCTACTTGATGTAACTGTATAAATGTGACTTTTATTCGATATTACATTTAAAGGTGCAGTAAGTGATTTCTGAGAAACCCTACTGATTTTTGCCTACCCAAAATTATCACACCTCTAACTTGATAGCTCCGCCCCTGAATTTACAAGCATCCTATGTAACACAGGCAACTACCCCGTCGTCAGTGAACACTGGTAATAGGCTAGAAGTGTGTTTTGGTGCTCGGTCCAATCCACTTTCAACAGTGTGTCTCAGAAATCGCTTATTGCACCTTTAAAGTTCATATATTTTAGGGCCTGGTTTCACAGACAGGGCTTAGGTTAAGCCAGGATTAGGCCAAATTAGGACATTTAAGTATCTTTTATAAATGCACCTCAGAAAAACATTACTGGTGTGCATTTTGAGACAAATCAATGGCACTGACATATTTTAAAATATGTCACTGCAAGTTATTTTCAGTTAAAACAGCCCAGACATGCATTTCAGGCTTAAGCCTCGTCTGTGAAATCTGAGGTAAATGTCCTAATTTGCAACTTTAACATTACAAATACAAATGGCATGCAAGTATTTTTAGTTTACAGTAATTGCTTGTCAGTACATTCAGCAGTACACTTTAACCATATTTCAAATACAATAGAAGTGTTCATGAAATTACATATAAAAATGTACTTAAGTCCTACTTAAGTGAGTCAAAAAAAAAAAAAAAATTCTAAAGCCTCCTAAATTGCACTTGTAACAAAGGTATTTTCTGCAATTAACACAATGTAAGCAACTGTCTGTAATGCTGCACAGCAATGTATGTTTAAGACATCCAAAAAAAGAAAAAAAAACTTAATGTAGAACAAAGTAAACAAATCATATCTGGTCATTTCTATTTATACATGCTGCCGAGAGAATATTGCTAAGCCTGATCACACGCATTGGGGCTTTCCATTAGCGTCTGTCTAAGATGGCACTCATCCACCACTCCTCAACACCACTAATGAGAAGCACACGGGTCCTGTGACAGAGCCACACACTCCACACCTCTCTCATAGCTGCTGAAGATGAGCAGGAAATCACTGAATCACAAGCCCACCACAGTGCTAGCACTAGATCCTCTCCAGATTCCTCCACAGAACGCAAGGTCAGAGTTCATCATTATCACTTCAGCTTGTTTTGGTTCACTTACGATGCCGCAGCCTGCGTGACTCCTACTACATGAAAAGAGCCACAGAAAGGTACGATCTAAGTTTATTGAGTTTATTGTAGAACAAACAGAGCCTCTTAGCATTAATCAAAATTGGCAGCTCAATATAACGTCTTTCTCGGATACATATGGAACATGTTAAACAATGTATTTACATTTCAAGCTTGTTTAGTTGTGTGTGGCAAAGGTATACAATGTAAAACTATAAGGCTTTAGACTGTAACAGCCAGTTTAACAACAACCCTTACACATACTACCGTTTAAAAGTCTGGGGTTGGTAAGTTTTTTTTTTGTATGTTTTAGGAAGAATCTCTTAAGCTCACCAAGGCTGCATTTGTTTAATCAAAAATATACAGAAAAACATAACAATGTGAAAGTCTTTACTGTCACTTTTGATCAATTTAATGTATCCTCCCATACAGCAAAAATACATTTTAAATGTAAATATATTTCAAAATATACATTTATATATACATCCATTTGGCCAAAAATATCTTTGCTAAAATATATTTAAAATATATATTTATGTAAATGTATTTTCTACAGATATATTTTTTGGCCATTTTTTAAAAATGTATTTTTAAAATATAAATATATTTTTAAAGCATTTAATATATTTTTAAATATATTTTGCCCTCCATCCAAGAAAATACATTCATATATGTCACATTTAAAGAAAAACCTTATTTGTTGTCTTTAATGTGTGTGAACAGTTTAAAGTGCCCCATATTATGCCATTTTTAAGGTTCCTAACATTATTACAATGTTTACATACATGCAAGGTCAAACTCTTTTCATTTTCTCAAAATATGCATTTAATATCACCTCATTTTCCAACGATTGTCAAACAATTAATTCGACGCAGTTCTACGATTCAGTCTCTCTAAACCCCTCCTTTCCGTAAGCCGTAAACCCAGTCTGTTGTGATTGGTTGGATTGTTGTGATACAATACGCCCATTGCCATAGTTCCGTATTTTGAACGCTTGATAGAAAATATAAACATCTATTATTTATTATATCTACAGGTTGTGATTCAGTGGAGCCAGCTGGTCCAAATAAACTGGGCATTGAGCCATCTTTCAAGAGCAAACATTTTGTAAATCCCGCGTTGAACTCCCCAAGATTAGAGAAGCAGTCATCAGTAAAATAACGGGAACACAAAAAAGATTGGGGTTGTACTACTGTGGTACAGTGGAAAAATGAAATGGCATAATAGGGGCACTTTAATAAAAATCAGCAAGGAACATACTTTACAATGCTACAAAAAATTAGCAATATTTAAAATTTCATCAGAACAGCTTCACTCTTTTCAACATTTATTTATGTATTAAAACTATATTTGGGGCAGGAAAAAAATTGCTGTATGGGCTTGCTGAATAAAAGTATTAATTTATTTCAAAAAAAGAAAAAAGCTTAGTAGTTTAAACCAATCAAAAACTGAAAAAAATTCATTCAACGCTTCATGCAGTCACAGAAACTTTCATGTGCTGAATTTCAGTTCTGCAGCTGAAGAAAAAATGTATGAGTTGCACTGCTTTTGAATTTACAGGAATAATGATCACACACATTTCTGTTAATTTCATGGCTGTCTACTATTGTAGTATCAACTACATAAAATAAACACACCACAAAACAGCACACAAAAACAAAAACAAATGTGGTTGGTCATTCAGACAGCCTCTTCCTGTTTAAAGGGGTCATATGATGCGATTTCAAGTTTTCCTTTCTCTTTGGAGTGTTACAAGCTGATTGTGCATAGATAAGATCCCTGAAGACAGTTCTTGTTCAGAACAAGCTGTAGCATGGACCAGATTTCCACTATACTACATCGGCCTCTTTCATGAATGGAGCAGAGAGGTTCGCTTATGTGTTTTAGCATGTAATAGCCCTTTTATTGCACTCTAAGCTTAAAGGTCTCACAGGGAAGGAGTGACCGTGGAGAGGTCAGAGAAAATTCTCTTTTTTGCTGTACCGGGGCTAGAGACAAGTGGAGGTGCCAAGGACATTTTATCACAAACCTCCCATTATAAGGCTTTGATGTCCCTCAGCGCAAATCTCCATCATAACTCAAAGCAGAGGCATGTGAGCATGATCCAGACATCTGTGACAGATGCATACAGGGCCTGGTGTGACTGTCACAAACCCATGCAGCTCTAACAACGTCTCTGTGGTCTTGTTAGTCACTCGAAAGTCCAGTCACCGCAGCACGGCTGTTTACTTATTACAGGTCTCACAGGAAATTAAGTCTCTTGCTGTGTAAGTGTTTGGTTTTGTGTGACAACGTGGTGATATATGTGCATGCATTTTTGTAGCGGTGAACCATTTTTCTTTGTCATTTAAATTTTAGTTTAAAAATTATGTAATTTTGTGTGTATGGTGATTTTTTATTAGTTATTGGTTTTTAAAATGTTTAGTTATTCATTCCTTTTTGTTTAAGTGTTTTAGTTATTTTAGTACACCAAGTTAAACAAAATGAAAATGAGAAATGTCACTTTGGCAACTAGCTGAAATAATTATAATTTATATAAATACACACACACACACACACACACACACACACACACAGGTTTGTTTTTGTGAAAAGTGGGGACATTCCATAGGCGTAATGGTTTTTATACTGTACAAACTGTATGTGCTATTGCCCTACACCAACCCTACCCCTAAACCTACCCCTTACAAGAAACTTTGTGCTATTTCAGATTTTCAATACACTCCATTCTGTGTGATTTATATGCATTTTGAAAAGTGGGGACATGGGGTAATGTCCTGAAAAGTCACCTTCTCCTTGTAATACCTACAGTATGTCATACCTTTGTCATTATACAAATTTATGTCCTCATTTGTCACAAAAACGCGCACACACACACACACACACGTGTGTGTGTGTGTGTGTGTGCACGCGTTTTTGTGACAAATATGATGGAACACTATGATGGAAAAGTTCGGTCTAGCTCAGAAAAAGTTTAAAAAAGTAACTTTTTATCTCAAAATTCTGACTTTGTTTCTCACAATTTTGGCTTTATATCTCACAATTCTGAGAAAAAAATAATTGAGAACTGAGAAAGTTTGAATTGCAAGATATAAACTCGCAATTCTGAGAAAAAAGTCTGAGTTGTGAGATATAAGCTCAGAAGTGTGATATATAAACTCAGAAATGCGAGATATTAACTTGCAGTTCTGAGAAAAAAAGTCTGAATTGTAAGATAAATGTGCATTTTTATCTGGCAATTCAGACATTTTACTCTAAGTTGCAGATAAAAACTCACAATTCTGAGAAAAAAAAAGTCAGAACTGCGAAATGTAAACTTAGACTTGTGAAAAATATTATATTTACGTATAGACATATCAGAATTACAAGTTTCAGACTTCAGAACTTCAGACTTCAGAACTGCATGATTAAAAGTTGCAATCACTTTTTTTTAAATACATATATTTTCTGTTGTGGAAACCGGCTTCAATAGACTTGCGTTGGAAAGAGTACAGAACAAATTATAGTTTAAGAAGATCTTCTCATGTGAGGTAAATAGAAAAAACAACAACAACAACAACAAAAAATGATTTTGTTTGATCACACTCCTGAATTACATCTGATAAATCTGGATTCCCATCCTGCTAACAACATAATCACTAGCACATGTCAGAGTTAATAAACTGAGCACCATACCAACATATCTGCATGTAATAATACATCACACAGGCTAAATGCTGTGACCGTGCATCTCAATCCATTTGAAAAATGCATTGCATCATTACGAGAATCATTACTAATCTAGTAACGCACAATGTATGAAACCGCAACCACTTTCCAATTAACCATCGTCATCTTAATACCTCAACAAGCAAAAACACGCAAGCCAAGTGTCAGTCATATTGAACTGGTTAGAATGTAAATTGCAGCTGAGGTAAGAGCTGGGGTTGGGGGTTAGAGCTGCTAACCTAGCTCGTTAGTCTCCGTCGTTAGTGGGTCAGTCTATATGTTTTCCTTTGGCAGTGAACTGCAGGAGTTCAACTGCCGCCAAATTACTCGCCAATGTTGGGAAAACATTGAACAGATAATTAGTCCAGACTCTCAGTCCATGTGATTAACCATGGTCAAAGAGACTTGCAAATGACTAAGGCGACCAATATTGCAATTAGTCCAATGTGTGCAGTGAACGGATGATGTCTTTAAGGCAATCTTAGGCCACACTGGTGCACTCAATTGGCTCCAGGCAGACAAACAGCTTTCTCTATTAAATCTGCTGTCAAGCTCACTTAACGGGTGTTAGAAATGGGATATTCTTAAGTTAATTCATTCTTAAGTTATTCTTAAATTAATTCTTAAGTCAATTCAAACTCAAGTTAGAAATGTACAGGCAAACTTAAGCAATGTACAAAGTTGCAACATTCTCAATCCCAACGCGTCAAAAACTGAAGCATGGTCAACTGTCTCGTGTCTTTGATGAACTAGGAACTTCATTGCTGTCAATTGCTGGCATCTTTTATTATAATTTTGGCTAAAATGTCTCCACATTGTGTTTATTTGTAAAGTAAAACTGATTATAGATTTCCACCCAAAAATGAAAATTACCTCCTGATTTACTCACCCTCAAGCCATCCTAGGTGTGTATGACTTTATTCTTTCAGACGAATACAATCGGAGTTATATTATAAAATGTCCTGGTTCTTCCAAGCTTTATAATGGCAGTGAATGCGGGTCGAGATTTTGAAACCCAAAAAACTGCATCCATTCATAATGAAAAATGACTCCACATGGCTCCGGGGGGTTAATTAAGGTGATGTGTTTGTGTAAGAAAAATATCCATATTGAAAACTATGAATTGAATAAGCCGTAATCTCCAGCTTCCACTAACTTTGATGGAGAAGAGAAAGCAGAACAAAACACCAGTCACAAATTAGAAGTACAAAACGAGGATTTGTAAAGAAAAACATTGGAGGATTTCGATATAAGCCTTTGCTGACTTTCCTTTGCTGTAAACAAAACTTATTCTCACCGGAGCTTACGCTACGCCTACGTCTTATGTCATACGCTGGAACGCTGGAGTGTAAAATTTTGCTAATGATCTACTGGCAATGCACAAATTAAAGAACACATACGCAGCCAGATCATTTCCATAATGACCAATGCAATCTACCAGGAGTAGCACAAATTAGCAACTATCGCAGTCCTGTCAAGCACAAAATGGGTTAAGACATGTATTTTTTGGCCGTTAAATAATGGCACAAGTACCAGTATACTGACTACAGCAAACCTTCATAAATCACCTTGCATGAATTACATACTCTCCTCCCATAAATTTTGTGCCTGAAAGGGAAACTCCTACAAATGCATATGCAATAATGTCAGCCAAAATACTGTAAATCTGGTCTTTAGTGACTTAGCAGCGACGTGCAAGCTGCTTGACCATGCTTCAGTTTTTGACACCTTGGGGATGAGAACAAGTTGAAAGTTGTTAGTGAGTAGCAATCACCCAAATTGTCGTTCCATGTGTTTATGGAATAGAAGACAAATTTCTTATTGTTTACATGGTGATAATTATGTCGTCTTGCAGCTGGAAACAAGAAACATGGATGCTAACAACTTGCTAAAAATGCCTGTTTGGTATTGCATACAGAATATTTGTACTATTAGCGACCAGAAACAAATCATCTGGCAATTTTTTAGTAAATCACCATCACCATTGGCAGCGGGTTGTTGATGCTCATTAGGGGCCGTTCACACAGGATGCATTCTGTGCTATTTTTGTAATTTCTTGTAAACATACACTAAACATACACACCTGGTTGTACAGGACTTAATTAAGCATCTGAAAACTGTAGCTAGCTGCAGTGTACTGTACTGGTGGCTGTTACATTATTTTGACTCTGCATCGGATTAAATTCACATATCATCATATCCATATAAGATGTTTACAGAATGAATATTCTGAATAGTCAGATGTAGATGTCCATATGTACATATGATTCTGGGCACACTAGTTCCAGGTTTTCTTATTTTGGGTTCATTATCCATTATTCATGTAACTTGACTGAAGATAATTGACTTCAGCGTTTCGGCAAAGGACCCACTGCCCCTGACACTGCAGAAACTTCACCCTGCTCTCAGGGGAACTGTATTTGCTCACTCTATCCCTATAGGAGCAAATGGGCATTTGTTTCTCATTAGAGTTGAAATGTGCATTTAGAACTACCATGCCATCATTTCAATACAATTTCAATGAATCAAGTTCAGGCGCGCATAATGCACGGAACCGCATGATAGCTCCAAGCAGACTTGACTATTGTTTGTGGAGACTGTGACTTGTGCTACATGGTCTTGTGAACTTTAATGCAATCCATAAGGACTTTAAGGTTATCCTGCTGAACTCATATTGGCTTATGAGTGAAGAAATATGCATGGATTTGAAATTCTGGCATGTTGATGTCTGAAAGTAGATTCTTTATGTCATTTGCAGTTTCCTCTCTACTTATCCTTGTTAGAGGAGACGGTGCTAAAGCTTAGGCTGATGAGATTAGTGAAATCTTTTCACATGTTGAGTGACTGTTACGGCCCGGTTATAGCAAAGATAAATACTGTACATGACGCTATCTGTAAAACCTTAGGGATTTTGGTAACACTTGGTAACACTTGGCTACAATAAGGTTCCATTTGTTAACACTAGTTAACTACATTAGTTAACATGAACTAACAATGAAAAATGTGGTCCCACTTTATATAGGTGTCTAACTACTATGTACTTACGTCAAAAATAATAAATAGATTGGTACAGTGTACTTACTGTGTTTATGTTGTATTGCAAACCACTTTTTGTTGCTACTGAGGTGAGATATGATTAAGGTTATGGATAGGTTTGGTGCAATGGCTAGGTTTAGGTTTAACGGTTGGTGAAGGTTTAGGGGTGAAGGTTTTGGTGAAGGTTTAGGGGTAAAGTGAACAGTATAATCATTGCTGTAACTACAGAAATTAATTACACATTTAATTACAGTAAGGTATTTTATATATAAGTACAATGTAAAAACATGTACACAATAAGTGCAATAAGTGATTTGTGTTAGTTTTCATTGTGTTCAGTTGCTGTTTTCCTCATTCATCAGTGTTTCATTCATCCCATTCACCTATTACCTTTTTAACTCTTTTGACCTAATTAACCCGTTAGGTCCTTTGTTTGCCCTTTGTACTTAAGTCCTTAGTTTCAGTCAGTTCTTCATCCTGTATTATTTAACGTCGATGTGTAAGTGGTTGTGTTGCTCCTCATTATTCTCCTGGTTATTGTGTTTATTATTAGATTAAAAAACTGTTTAAGTATCTCCTTGGTCGTGTGCTTCACTACAGCCACCTACCTGTGACAGAATACAGGACCAAACAAAGACTCAAAGTTGGATCAGGCGGATAGAAAAGAATGGGCTGAAAAATCATCTCTTCTCCCTCCTACAGAGCGGTAGGCTTCTGGAGCAATATGTGGAGGAGTTCTTGCAGTGTTACCATCAGGTGAGCTAGAGTGATCATATGCTCAAGGCTAGTTTTCGGGAGGGACTGGAAGACGAAGTGGTTGAATATATTAATTATGTCCTCTGCCTAAATGATTCAGATTTCATTATTGAGGAAATGAATGAGGACATTTCATGCTGTCATCCAGGCCCATCCCAAAAACATTTGGGCACTCCAGCAAACCCAGAGCCTCCAAGGCTTCCAAGGACCTTACCATCAGGGCCTCCACTCCAAAGTCTGCTCCAGACTCCGCTACTGAGTCCGTTCCAGAGAGTGAATTTCTCGAATCTGCTCCAGAGAAAGCTGTTTCTGAGTCCGCTCCAACCCCTGTGCACAGTCCAGTGTCTGCTCCAGTCCCTGAGGACAGTCCAGTGTCAGCTCCAGCCCCGAGTCTGCTCCAGAGCCCACTCCAGGCCTAGATCTCATCTAAAGAGATGTGTCTTTAATCTAGATTTAAACAGAGAGAGTGTGTCTGAACCCCAAACGTTATCAGGAAGGCTATTCCAGAGTTCGGGAGCCAAATGCAAAAAATCTCTACCTCCTTTAGTGGACTTTGCTATCCTAGGATAATTTAATAGGATAACATTTTTGGTCATCCAATCTTTAAAAATTTTAACACACTCTGTTAGCTTAGATAATTTAGAAGTTTCATTTGGTCTTGTTTAAATATATAGTTGAGTCAGCATAACAATGGAAACTAATCTCATATTTTCAAATAATATTACCAAGGGGCAACATGTATATTGAAAATAGCAGAGGACCTAATACAGATCCTTGTGGCACTCCATACTTTACTGGCGTTAATTGAGATGATTCCCTGTTTAAATAAACAAAGTGGTGGCGATCGGACAGGTAGGATCTAAACCATCTTAAAGCCTGCCCTTGAATACC
>NW_015662687.1:380758-381617 GCF_001515625.1 Sinocyclocheilus rhinocerous
CCTGCCCTTGAATACCTGTATAGTTTTGTAATCGATCTATGAGTATGTCATGATCTATAATGTCGAACGCAGCACTAAGATCAAGTAAAACTAGCAATGAGATGCAGCCTTGGTCTGATGAAAGAAGCAAGTAATTTGTAATTTTAACAAGTGCAGTTTTTGTGCTATGATGGGGACTGAAACCTTTTAGACATAAACAGAATATTTGAAATGGGTCTGTAATTTGTCAGTTCACTAGGATCTAGTTGTGGTTTCTTAATAAGGGGCTTTATAACCGCCAGCTCGAATGTGAATTGGGATGTGACCTAGAGATAACAAGGAGTTAATAATTTTGAGAAGCGGTACTTCTGCAGCAGGCAACAACTCTTTCAGTAATTAGGGGGTACAGGATCTAATGTTGGTTTAGATCAGTGGTTCTCAACCTTATTTTCCACTGGGCCGCACTATGGTCCAAGTGCAAGCCTCACGGGCCGCACGCACATCATTTACATATTACGTTACCAATACAAACCAACCAGATTTATAATATTATAGCCTAAATATTATGATATCTAATCGATTACATTAATTGAAATAAATAAATAAATCAATAAATAATTCTACTCACCATTAATACAACACCTGATACTGTCGGGAGCTGACCAACTTTGTGAAATTCGGCTCGAAAGGAGTAACAGCACAATGAAGTTGCGATTGTAAGTTGCAGTCTGTAAGACGCGCACGGTTGCAGAAAATGTGCATTCACAAATGTAGCCTATGTTGATCCAAATATGGAAAGCACTTTCAAATTTAATAATCTGAGGTTCTCTCCAGAGATGTTTTGCCACATTTCTGCAATTAAGGATGATTGCTGCGTAGT
>NW_015662687.1:381715-384068 GCF_001515625.1 Sinocyclocheilus rhinocerous
TGCCTGAACATGTTCAAGTGAGTGGCGGGGCAAACCGAAGTTAATGCCGAAAGTCCAGCACTCTCCTACCTTCACTGCTGATACTGCGACTATTCTTGTTTTTATGTGTTCCTTCGCTGGCATTTTCCACATTTCATTTTTCTCCCTTAATAACAAATTTGTCCATTCTGATGCTCAATTTTTCCGAACTAATGGCTGCTGATGACTATTTGAATTGAATTCTGCCAAAGTGCGCGCTTGTAAGTGTTTGTTAAATGCTTAACGTTAATTACGTGAGTACAGGTCTGCTCATGTCTGAAAATAATATATGAAAAACAAAATTATTTTAAATAAAAACATTATAGCTTATATTTGTTTAGTACATTTTTTAATTAATGTAAAAACTAAAATGCATTGTAAAACTGAAAGATATATTTTTTATTGTGTTCAGCATGGTGGGCCACATTTGAATTTGTGACGGGCCGTGGGTTTTTCTTTGGGTGTGACAAATGAACCTGGATTACAAGATTATGTAGATTCTACATTTGTTATTGTATGATGCTATCTATTTTATCAGTGAAGAAATTCATAAAGTCATTACTACTAAACTGTGAGGGAATATTTAGTTCAGGCAACATCTGATTATTTGTTAATCTAGCCTCTGTGCTAAATAAAAACCTTGGATTGTCTTGGTATCATGCTGATTTCCTTTGACCTAGTTTTCCAGAGTGTTTCATGCATCCCATTTACCTGTTATCGTGTTAATTAACTCATTAGGTCCTTTGATTGACCTTTGTAATTAAGCGCTCAGTTCTTCGTCCTGTATTGTTTAACGTTGATGTGTACTGTACGTTGTTGTGTTGCTCCTCGTTATTCTCCTGGTTATTGTGTATTAGATTAAAAGATGTTTGAGTATCTCCCTCATCGTGCTCTTCATTGCAGCCATCTACCCATGACAATTAGTTAATGCATTAACTAATGCCCATTTCACACCACAAGCGTGAGCTTCGCTTCAGCTTCACGTGCGTAACTACAGCATCACTGCAGCTGCAGACTCGCGAGACTATTCACACTGGAGGAGTTTGTACAGCATCACAGCTACATATTTCTTTACAAAGACAACTCTAAATTTGTTTTTAGAAGTTGGTCAGTTATAAACTAGAAAATTTTAAAGTCTTGAAAGTTTGTTAACGGGGATTTGCATGTTAACGCAGGGATTCGCATGCAAATGGTAAACAACAAAAACAGCTCAGATCATGTTGTTTCAGTCATACCTCCAAATAGAATGTGCTGTTTTTAATGTTTAATTAATTAGATTTTTTTTATTCATTTCACTTAATTAAATAAATTTAGTATTACTAAATTAACATTACTTTGACAGCCCTCATAAAATTGTGATTGTACAATCTTTTTTTTTTTTTTTTTTAAAGCTGGCAGCTAATCTAAAATTGTCTGATTATTGGATGTTGGGCAAAGGAAATACTAAATGTTGTGTTGATAAAGAGCTATTTGGCTTTTAATATTAAAAACAAAGAGAGGGATTGCAATTTAAGAGTAAGGATGAGAACAGACAAGCATTAAATATATGTCAGTTGGGGTCAAGGCACTTGTCACAAAGAATTATCAGCACTACTGTGTTTAACCCTACTGTCATATTCATTTCAGTTTAAAACTGATCATTTAATTCATGGGGAAGAGTTCAATACTCCACAAGGATTATTTAACTCTATGCATGACCTTTATAGATGTGATTTGTTGACTGGCAGGAGAAACACAAATGAAAACTTGCATCACCACTATAGTGAAGCTAAAGCTAGAATCCGTTAGCTTTAGCTGAGGGAACAGAGAAAAGAGAGGCACAATAAAGATCATCTTCATGGTCAAGATAGTCCACATAGTAACATTTCCAATTCCTTCTCTGTGGGAATTGAACATTATATAAATGAAAACCAATAGCTGTAAGGTGTAGACAAGCTAAGGGTGTGACGTCTGTCATAAGCATTTCAGAATCTGTAGCGACTGGACTTGCTGGTATATACAATGATTTATAGAATAGTTGAATAGTTCACCCAAAAATGGAAATCTTGTAATTTATGTCTGTGCCCTCAAGTTGTTCAAATACTTTTTCTATTCTATGTTGTTGTTGTTGTTTTGTATGTGTGTGTAAAGGGCATATTTGTCCTTTACTTTGTTTGGTCATTTATCTTTCTTTATTGTTCTTAAGTGTTGATAAAATCAATAAATCAATAAATATTTGGAATAAAAATGTTTTGT
Source organism: Sinocyclocheilus rhinocerous (assembly GCF_001515625.1). NCBI lineage: Eukaryota > Metazoa > Chordata > Actinopteri > Cypriniformes > Cyprinidae > Sinocyclocheilus > Sinocyclocheilus rhinocerous. The sequence goes on from NW_015662687.1 coordinate 383,969, forward strand.
GCTTTTGTCATTTTAATAGTTTCATTAGTATTTTTTTTAAGTATCATGTATATATATATATATATATATATATATATATATATATATATATATATATATA
>NW_015662687.1:384469-387838 GCF_001515625.1 Sinocyclocheilus rhinocerous
TATATATATATATGTATTTTATATATATATGTGTATGTGTGGGTGTATGTGTGTGTGACCAGATCACTGTCAGTGAACTGAACTCAATGATATAGTCACAGTGGTTCTTGAATTACATTTAATAATAAAAAATAAATAAAAACTAAAATGCTTTTGTGTTTCACATAAAAAAACAAAACAAACAAAAAAACAGCATAAAGATTTGGAATGACATGGGGGTGAGTAAATGAGTAGATTTTGGGTGAACGATTCCCAACATGTAGTTACTTTTCTATGTAATGCAGATTTCAAACCTAGTTCACATTCATTGTGGCTGAGCTGTGGTTGGGTTAACAAAAGTGTATTAAATTGACACCATGTGTACTCTGTGAGCATTCAAAAATAATGTTAGCATTTTCCAGCTGTAATCAGGCATGTATTAAACCATGTATTAAAATCAGTTTTAGACAAGCTATACATTTTATTTTTACATAATATCTGCCATTTTGAATGTTATTGAGAGGATTTCTTCTGCACCAATAGACATATAGGGTCAGTCCTGTCAGCCACCACACCCTCGTACCTGTCTCATCTTACCCTCCCCCTTTTTTTTCTAGTTTAGCTCATCATTCCCTGCATCTGTCGTCCTCTCACCTCTTATTCACACACACTTTCGTCTCCATCACTCTGCATATTTTTCACTTTACTCACTAATTTACTCTCCTGTCTGTTAGTGCCATGCCATGCCTCTCCTCACCTCAGCTTCCCCTCCATCGCTTGCCGTTTCTCTGTTTGTCTCTTTCTCTCTAACACCTCACCAGCACCAACACTTTCTATTAATTAAGTCCTGAGTGGAGGGGAACACTTCCTGTCAGACACTTTGCACATCTGTTTGCCCCACCAAAACCATCTATGCTTGCACTGCTGAAAATAACTGAAGTAAAAATATACAAAGGTGCCAAAATAAAGTGCAGCTTCACAAGAATCAAAAATATTCTTGCTAGGGAAAGCCTTTATAAAGGGCTTTATAGAAACGCCACACTACGCAACACAATGGTGACTACATCTTAGAATATAGCAGGAATATTGAAATAGGACCGATGAATAATTCAGGCACATCAAATATTGGCAAAATGGGACCTGAAGTTTAGCTCTGCAAGTTTATTTACAGCACCAGTGAACACTTTGCAATACAGTCAAGAAGTGCTACAAAAGTCAAAATTATGGCCTGACAAATTATGATGGCAAGTCTATTTTGATGTATAAAGCTGAATTTCCTTGTAAAGTAAAGTAAAGTGAAGTGACACGAGGATAAATATGGTGACCCATACTCGGAATTTGTGCTCTGCATTTAACCCATCCAAGTTCACACACACAGTAGTGAACACACACACACCCGGAGCAGTGGGCAGCGGCGCCCGGGGAGCAAGGGATCAAGGGTCTCACCTCAGTCGTGGTGTTGAGGGTGGAAAAGAGTGCTGGTTATTCACTACCACCACCTTTAATCCCTGCCGGACCTGAGACTTGAACCCACGATCTTCGGGTTACAAGTCCGACTCTCTAACCATTAGGCCATGACTTAGCATTCATGACTTTTCTGACGCACTTGACGAGTTGAATCGGGTGTGTTAGATGAGGGAGACCATTTTGAAAACCACTGCATTTCAGAGATGTGTTCTTAAATATGACTCATATAACAAATACTTATATGCATGCACAGTTTCAAGGCAGCTTTAATCGACTTTTTGGTAACTGCATGCTTGTAGTTTCTTTTGCGCTTTATTATGAAATGATATAGGCTACAGCACGCACCGCCGCATTTGTGCGTACACTTGAAGAGCACGTGTTACAAGCACAGTATAACGGCTGACAGCACAGGATAATTCGTTTTTTTACTGACATATGGCCTGACAACATCTCATCACTGTTGTTCTACTGAAGCTCCCTCGTCACCTGTACCTTTTCAGCCCTTTCAGAATTTCAGACTTTTTTCTTTATCACAATCCCCAGACAGTTACACCATCTAGACGTATTTGACTTTAAGCCCAACAAAACAACACAACTGGATAAAAATGTTACATCCTGTCAGAAAATATCAGTTTTGTCTGGTATCTGAACAACTAGTCAGCACAGTTGTCTAATACCCCAAACCTGTTAACAGCAAGTCTTGTCTGGAACCCAAAACTGTATTAACAGTCTTCTATCAGCCAAGAAGTTGGCAGATTAAAGCCAGAGTAGTAATGATGATAAAAAAATGAGCAGAGTTTATTCAATAATTTCAATTTAACTGATATATATATATATATATATATCAGACAGTTACACCATCTAGACGTATTTGACTTTAAGCCCAACAAAACAACACAACTGGATAAAAATGTTACATCCTTTCAGAAAATATCAGTTTTGTCTGGTATCTGAACAACTAGTCAGCACAGTTGTCTAATACCCCAAACCTGTTAACAGCAAGTCTTGTCTGGAACCCAAAACTGTATTAACAGTCTTCTATCAGCCAAGAAGTTGGCAGATTAAAGCCAGAGTAGTAATGATGATAAAAAAATGAGCAGAGTTTATTCAATAATTTCAATTTAACTGATATATATATATATATATATATATGGACTGCTGCCAGAATGTATCATGCAAATCTCATTGGTCTAAACCTAAGACAGAACAAACAGACTTACTTATCTGCTGCAGACTTCTCTTGCTGAAGGCAAAAAGCAAACAGCAAATGATGAACATTTGGGGTTACTATGAACAGGCACCTGCACAGGACTAGCCAATGTAGACAATCTCCATCTCCAGACTTCCTCTGACCCCTGAGGAGGGAAAGAAATGCCCTTATCACAGGGCCTGACCCCAGTCCCGGTCACACTCAGATAGGAGCTCCCCAGAGAAAAGCCTCCATGCTCCTGAGGAAACAAACATGCTGCCTATCACAACAGTGGGGCCAGATGATGGCCCCGGGTCCCCTGATCTCATTTGGCCTAGTAAAAACCCACGCTGCTGGTGTGACTCTATCCTATATTAGGCTAATAACCTCAAGATGACCTTGCAGTAGGATGCCCCTTAAGGTTCATGCACAAATCTTCCCTGTGTGCATCCAGCTGGTCTTGATCTTGTTGACCCACACTCACCCCAGTGAAAACCACTGGCTCATTTACATTCTTCAGTATAGATAGAGAGACGAGGAGCACGGCACAAAGGCTCTGTTCCAAAACCTACAACACAAAATCTATCCACTTTATATTAAGTGGCCTTAACAACTATGTACTTACATTTAAATTAATAATTTGGTACAATGCACTTATTGTGTACATACATGTTTTTACATTGTACTTATATTTTTAAAATACTTGCATGTAATTACATCTGTAATTAATTTCT
>NW_015662687.1:388098-398477 GCF_001515625.1 Sinocyclocheilus rhinocerous
GTTGACCCATTCCTTACACCTTAACCCACCCTTAAACCTACCCATACCAACAAACCTGTCCCTAACCATACCCGTATCCCACCTAGATAGCAGCAAAAGTGTTTTGCAATACAATATGAACACAATAAGTACATTGTACTTAATTTTTGATGTAAGTACATAGTAGTTAAGGCCACTTAATATAAAGTGGGGCTGAATCTACTACTTATACCAACACAATATGGCAATTCGTAACTATACATTTTGATGTATTGGTGGCTAATTCGTATGAATACGTACAATCTCACTCATACTGTTTGAGTGATCTGCTGACGCCCCGATGATGGTTATGTTTTAGGGTGGGCTGGTTGACCCTTCATGTTTACTTTTTCAAAAAATCATACGTTTTCATACTATCCACATTGTACAAATTCATACTAAAATCGCCACCTCGTAAAATAGTTATGTTTTCCTATGAGATTAGGTTGCACACAGTGTACTGTACATTAGCATTCACTTTCTACAGTAACATGCTGGAACTTGAACGGGGAAGTCGTGGCCTAATGGTTAGAGAGTCGGACTCGTAACCCAAAGGTTGTGGGCTCGAGTCTCGAACCGGTAGGGATTGTAGGTGGGGGGAGTGAATGTACAGCGCTCTCTCCCACCTTCAATACCATGACTGAGGGGCCCTTGAGCAAGGCACCGAACCCCCAACTGCCACGCAGCAAAAAATGGCTGCCCACTGCTCCGGGTGTGTGTTCACGGTGTGTGTGTGTGTGTGTTCACTGCTGTGTACTTTGGATGGGATAAATGCACTAATTCCGAGTATGGGTCTCCATACTTGGCCACATGTCACTTCACTTTCACTTTTTCACAACATAGGAAGCAAAAAAGTTCAAATGTGTTTGGCTTAGAATGTTAAGCTAACAATGTGACACTGTAATAAGTATAAAATACATTTTTTTAAAATTTTGGGTAAAATAATATATCATAATTAGATTAGATTAACTATTGCTTATCTTATTTTTTATTATTACATTGCAGTATAGTCAACATTTCTCATTTCCAACATTGCTCATTCATTATATATATGTCGCAGTCTGCAGCGGGTGTGCCCAGGAGGGCCACCAGATGACTGTGTTCTGGGAGCACATGGCTTGTGTTGTGTTTGTCTGTCGCCATGTGCTCTCTCCTGTCTATTGTCTTGCCCCTCCCATCTTGTTACCTCGTTATAGTTTAAGTTGATCCACCTGTGTCCCCCTCGTTAGCCTCCTCGTTTGGTTCCCATTTATTCTCCTTGTGTCTGTCATCCTGTGCTGATCCGTCATTTCTCATTGTGTGTGTTTTGTGTCTGCATGTGTGCAGCTTTAGGCCTGCCTGTCTGTTTTTCCCCTTCGGGGTGGTTTGAGTTTGTTTTTGTTTCATTTTTATTATTAAAATAAACAACCATTTCGCCTGCACTTGAGTCCTCGCTTCATCTCCCCGCACGCACCGTGACAATATATATATATATATATATATATATATATATATATATATATATATATATATATATATATATATATATATATATATATATATATATATATATATATATATATATATATATATATATATATATATATATATATATATATATATATATATATATATATATATATATATATATATATATATATATATATATATATATATATATATATATATATATATATATATATATATATATATATATATATATATATATATATATATATATATATATATATATATATATATATATATATATATATATATATATATATATATATATATATATATATATATATATATATATATATATATATATATATATATATATATATATATATATATATATATATATATATATATATATATATATATATATATATATATATATATATATATATATATATATATATATATATATATATATATATATATATATATATATATATATATATATATATATATATATATATATATATATATATATATATATATATATATATATATATATATATATATATATATATATATATATATATATATATATATATATATATATATATATATATATATATATATATATATATATATATATATATATATATATATATATATATATATATATATATATATATATATATATATATATATATATATATATATATATATATATATATATATATATATATATATATATATATATATATATATATATATATATATATATATATATATATATATATATATATATATATATATATATATATATATATATATATATATATATATATATATATATATATATATATATATATATATATATATATATATATATATATATATATATATATATATATATATATATATATATATATATATATATATATATATATATATATATATATATATATATATATATATATATATATATATATATATATATATATATATATATATATATATATATATATATATATATATATATATATATATATATATATATATATATATATATATATATATATATATATATATATATATATATATATATATATATATATATATATATATATATATATATATATATATATATATATATATATATATATATATATATATATATATATATATATATATATATATATATATATATATATATATATATATATATATATATATATATATATATATATATATATATATATATATATATATATATATATATATATATATATATATATATATATATATATATATATATATATATATATATATATATATATATATATATATATATATATATATATATATATATATATATATATATATATATATATATATATATATATATATATATATATATATATATATATATATATATATATATATATATATATATATATATAATTTTTTTTTTTTTTTTCACTGAACTTTTCGCAGTGAATTATATGACATTGGATCGTTCTCACAGGATGTGTTCTTGTGATCAGTTCTATGAATTCGTACAATGTGTTTTTTTTTTTGGAAAAAATAAGCATTAAGGTCCACCTCTAAACCTAAACTGCCAGTGGAGCATAAGCAGAACATACAAAAATGTACAAATAAGAATGTATGGATTCTTATAAATTAGGCACCAATTCAAACATTCAATATTTACGAATTGCCATGAGAGTGTGAAGACTACATCTCACTGTTTTTTTAACCATCTTACATCATGAGTAACACATTTTTTAGAATCTTTTTGACATTAAAAAAGTTTGACTTCTGAAAACACAGTTGTGTTTCATTAATTTCCAGAGAAGCTAGTTATTCTGACTACCTTTTGGAACAACTATTACATTGAGATCACACCTATGATAACTGCATATCATTTTGTAACAGCGTCAAAGTAATCATGCTGGCTCTAACTGTTAATTAATGTCTTAATAATCCAGACCTATTATTCTTTTCTCTGGATGTAGGAAAACATAAGTTAAGCTCAATGATTTAAAGGGCCTAAAGCATAAAGACTAAGTTTTACGACTGAAGCTGAGCATTTTTACATATACTTTGTTATATAGAAACAATTATTTTTTGTATCCATTAGCTATTTACATCACTGGATCTGAAAGTGGTCAATAAATCCTATAAAACTTGCTAATACAAGCAGGTGCAACTATATATTTGTAATCTCCATACTAAACTTTTGTTTGTTAAATTCCTATTGTTGCTCATTACACCTCCACAGGCCACCAGTGACCCTCCTGAACTAACAGCGGGTCTCCTTGAGATTTATCTCTGTGTCTGTGATCAAGGTTAGGGCAGGACAATATTTCAGAAAAACAAGGACAAACATAGAGAAGAAGGTCCACCTGCAGTCCAAAACCAAACACTTTCTCCTTAAAAACGTAAAGTCTGCTCTCACAATATGCATCATGGTTTTGAGCATACATGAAGGTTGTGCATGAAATACCACCTAAATAACATCCTTGAGAACCCTTCTGCCAAGTTAATGAATAATTAATTGATAGATAAAAAGTGTCCTGCTGTGCACATGTATGTAGGTGACATTGGTTTTCACTTTGTCCAGTTGTTTAACCGCTCTGACACTGGGTTGGCTCTGCTGATGTGCAGAGGCTGTGTGGCCGATCTGTTGTTGTTTTTGAGGCCGTTGCGGATTGGGAGGGCCGGCTGTCAAGGGAGACGACCCGGCCACACCAAGGGAGCACCTGCTCTGTTGCCGGGGAAACAGCAGGTGCGGGCTGGAAGGTGGGGGTTGAGAGGGGAGGGATGGAGATCAGAGTCTCCAGAGAGCCTCTTGGAATGTGGAAGTGAGGGACGTGAGAAAACTACAAACGTCCTGACGGTATCAGTGGAAAGTGGGCCTCCACATCAGGGCCAGAGGACAGTCACTTCTCAAGCACTGCAGCGCTGATAACAAACTACTAATGATGAGGCTCTGGCTTAGAAAGTGTGAAAATGTAATTCTAAACATCAAAAACTTCAAAAGTTCCACAAATGAATTGCAATATCCAATCTAAATGTTTCCCCCCTCTTTTGGGAAAATTAAACACTTATTTGTTATTTACATTTATTTACTTCGCAGACACTTTTATCCAATTCAAATAATAGAAGTCTACAGGATTACCAACAAATTACAAGTGAATACTGAAATATTAAGTTGAAGCATAAATACAAAATAGTAAAAAAGCATTTATTTTATATATTTGTATTTTTCTTTTTTCATTATGTATTTTTAATATTTTATTAAAAGAGCGTTTAAGTACTTTTAAATATTTCGTTGAAAAATTAAGTAACTAAAATTAAATTAGAAAAAAAAACATTTTTAGTGTTTTTGAAAGAAGTCTCTTATGCTGCACTTATGCTTATTTGTAAAATAGTAACATTGTGAAATATAATTTACATTTTTATGTATGTTTTAAAATGTAATTTATTTCTGTGATGCAAAGCTTTATTTTCAGCATCAATACTCCAGTCTTCAGTGTCACATGATCCTTCAGAAATTATTCTAATATGCTGACTTGCTGCTCAAGAAACATTTATTATTATTATCAATGTTGAAAACTGTTTTGTTTCTTTTTTTTTTTTTTCGTGGAAACTGTGATACATTTTTTTTCAGGATTCCTTGATAAAAATTAAGTTAAAAAGAACAGCATTTATTTGAAATATGAATCTTTTGTAGCATTATAAATGTCTTTACTGTCACATTTGACCAATTTAATGCATCCTTTAATGCAAGAGTTTTTTTTTCAAAAACTTAAAATAAAATAAAAATGTCAGTGACTTGGGGTTAATGTTTTGTTTTAAATTCCTTGATGTTAAACAGCATCATTCTGCAGTTAATTCATAAAAATTTTAATAAAATTTTATTTAAAACATACATTATGGTGGTAAATGTTAGCTGACCAGATATTGAATCACAGAGCATTTTAACATTTGATGGAAAATGTAAACAGTTCTGGCCAAATTCCCAGATGAATAAAGAGAAGGAAGATGAAAACGAAATATACAAGGCTGATATGTGAAGCTGTTAAAACTATTTTTTTAGGGAGACTGTAAAACAGAACCATTTTACCACAGGATAACATATTATATTTCCCTCTGTTTGGACTTTTACTCCATGTGTGAAAATGTTTCAATGCGGCTGACATTTCTCAGACGGTTCTGCTATGAATCATTGTGTAGACCTTCATAGCTGCATTTGGATGATTCTCAGTGTGGTTAAATATACCTGACATATGCATAAAAGAATCACCTCAGAGTAAAGCAGCTAGGGAAAAAAATGAATCTATTACACAGCTATATTTAGCACTGATAACACACAGAATAATGGAATGGGGAGAAGATTCATTACGAAACACATTATGATTTAATCAAACTGCACAAAATTCTATTCATTACTCTCTGACAAAAGGCTCATTTAGTCCTACTGTCTTGTTAGCTGGCAGGCACACAGCGTAAGTGCTTCCGCAAGAGAGGTGATCTGATTGAACAGCAACTTCCTCTGTGGAGCCGTGAAGGTGAAATTCACCGCCGCATATGATAATGACTTCTGACCATGGTTCATCTTTCACATTATGCAAACTGCTCTTTTTGCCTCTGTCAAGTCTAAGTGGTATATCGACTATTTCCTACAGTAGTCTGACTTGCAAGGTTTGAGTGCATTTTGAATAAATATTGTGCATTTTGTTGTTGTCTTGTTTTAATGTCTTAAAAAAATGCAGCATTTCTGCCTTCTCAGGCTTCATTTGAAGTGCGGTTTTCATTTGAGAAGAAGCACGGAAGTTGGTACGGATACTGACAAAGAACGAAAACATTCAGAGAAGTGACTTCATTTGCTACCTTCAGTCCATGTTAGTGATGGTTACACTAAAGCAGCTGGGTCTCTATTCGGGTTCTGACTCGCTCCTGCCCGTTTGCCACAGGTTGTCCAGGAGAGGGCACTGACTGGCACAGTGAGGATCCTGCTCTCATTCAAGTTCTTCTTCTTACTGGCAGCCTCACACACACCTCAGTGAGAGCAGTTTTAAAGAAAATGTACGTAAAACTCAGCATTGGTGAAATAATGCCAAGTTTTGCACCGAATAGTCTTCCAAAAGTCAACAAACAAATTTTACTGTTTGCGAAAAGATCCTATTGTATGTAACTTCTAAAAGGAACAAGTATTCAATAAATACATACAAATAAACGAATACTTACCATCATGTTGCTCCAAATCAAGCAGTTATTTTTTTTTTCAGTGAAATGCATTTATTGGTTACACATTACTTTAAGGTGTCCTTGTTACAGTGTAATTACACATTTTTCTGGTCATTTTGATGCAGAAATTCTTTTATTTTCCCCGAAAATTCTAGTTAATGTTATCACTTTGGACTAAAACTTACTGACTTTGCTCACGCAGGGTAATGACTTGACAATATATATATATATATATATAATTTTTGTACTTTTTGGGGGGATTTTTTCCCCACCTTGTTAAACTTGTGGTGTTCCTAGTCAAAAATACTTGGACTACAAAACATTGCTTATAAATTTCTCGTTATGCTATGTTTTCTTTCAGTTAGCATAGGTTTTATTTTTGCTAATATTATAGTATAGTATATAATACATATTATAGTGTTATGATTAGGTTTAGTTGTAATTATGCATAATTTACTGTTGTAACATGTAACAGGAACACTGTAAAAAGTTTTACCCAATTGTCTTCCTCACAATAGTGACCACATCTGTCAAGCTCTAAAAAGGAAGAAAAAGCACATTTAACATCTAATATATATTTGCATATTCAAACTGTTCAAAATTACAAACTGACAATTTGAATCAACGTCATACAGTGGCTTTAGAAAACTTGGAATATAGTGGTGCACATCAAATAGACTACTTGTCCTTCCAGATTGACAGCTGTGGTCACTATGAACTGTTGTTGTTGATCCGTAAAAATTTGTATAAAAATGTCTTATTTTGTATTCAAACAAAAGAAAAATAACAGGATACGAGCCTAAAATGACATAAACCTGAATAAATAATGGCAGGGTTTTTATTTCAGAGCAAATTATTCCTGTAAACTATGAATAAAACTAACTTGGCTCTGAGCGAAACTAATGTTTTCCCATTATCCTGGAATACGCTGGAAGACACAATGTAAATGTTCCCGTACATGTTCACTAATAAACTTCTGCAACATCCATTAATTCACAACTTGAGCTTTAGCCAAAGCAAATTTGCTTTTGCTTCAATATCACGCACTGGGAACATGCGGGAAAGAGTTAAGCCAGGTCTGCAGCGAGAACAAGGATAAAATTGATCGTGCCTAACTAGGTTTTAGTTTTACACATTGCAGGGCCCCTGCAGTGTGTGCCCAGAACTATTTCACCTACTTCCTGCGGTATACCCGTACATGGATGGCTATGTCAGGAACTGGACCATTAGGTCGCCAAACTGTGGTAAGCTTCTGTGGGAGTGTGTTTAAGAAAACGGGGGAGGGAATCTTCCAAACCTGAGGTTAACGAGACCCTCTGTGCGATTTCCAGACACCCAGGAGCTGCTGCGCACGGCCTCATTCTGATGCACTCTACAGAAAGTAAACAAGATTTAAATAATAATAAATTACATAATTTAGGAGCCTGCCTGCTCCCATCAACCTGAGAGGCTTGGGGCTAAATAGGAGAACAGACGTACCTTCTCTTTTATGTTAATGTGGTCTCTGACTGGCTCAACAGGCTTGGAGAATGGAAAACACATGTCCAGTTCTGCACAGATGGCACAAATTGCTCTTTCATTCGGTGGACATCGGCTCTCTGAGAAACTGCAGCCAGAGCCAGTCCTTACAATAATAGTTTGAGGGGCTTGTCTGCCCTCAGACACTTAGCGGTAAGGAGCCCAACTCACCTTGGGCCTCCGAACGTACTGCCGTCAAAGTGGAGGGGCTGCATGGGGAATCATTTACACGCTCCACTGTGGGCATCTCTGCAGACACAAGGGGCTCGCAGGAACACGACACAAGTGTCCTTCCTGTACGCCTCACAAACCAAGTCATTGTGTGCCTGCTGTTGCTGTTAATGTAATTTTATTGTAAGCAGGTTCTGTGACTGCTTGAACATTTACAAGCAATACAAAGACCCCTATGGGGTTCACAGCAATGTTTCTTGTGAATTGTGTGCATGTTTCAATGTACTTTTTCAGTTGCTCCTATGCAGATCAGAAAGAATTGAACAGCCAGCTTTTAAGCTAGAGTTTATCCACATGTCTACTGATTTTCAAGATGGAAATGTAGGCTTTTAGTATATACTTTTTTATATTTAGCATAATAGCATAATATTTAAAACAACACAAATGATGAGAAATTATTAGAAGGCACTCTGTAAATTGAAACACTCTCAAAGGGTCTACCAAAATATAACAAAGATTTCTAATAAATAAATTAACTGTTCTGCATTAGATGGTTATTAATATTTATAATTCCTTGGTAAATAAGGTCTCAGTAGTGAAATCTGTTTCTACTCAGATGGCTGACCAGAAATAGGTTTCAGCAAGAACTAAAAATTGAGGTAACATTGGTACACATAGTTAGGTAATTCATTAATTAATTAAAACTAATTCATTAATTTACTTACTTATTTTATTATTATTATTTTTAAATACCAGTCTCAGTGCTATATTGAAAAAGTCCAGAGCTATCTCATGCACAACTGTTTATAAAAATGCTTAGTTGCTTTAGTAACTTCCTTTACATTAACAGTCTAATATAAATAAGAGCAGGGATAAAGCTAATTTGAGTTTTACTTTTGTATTAAATCATGAGAACGTTTTAGTGCAGTGTGCATCCAAACTCATAAATACTCGTGAGAAAGGGCATGCATGTGAATGCTCTAAATAAAAGTGCTTTCACTTGTTTATAAAAATGCTTAGTTGCTTTAGTAACTTCTTTTACATTAACAGTCTAATATAAATAAGAGCAGGGATAAAGCTAATTTGAGTTTTACTTTTGTATTAAATCATGAGAACGTTTTAGTGCAGTGTGCATCCAAACTCATAAATACTCGTGAGAAAGGGCATGCATGTGAATGCTCTAAATAAAAGTGCTTTCACCTAGTGAAGTAATGTGTTTAAATCAGGCCCACAAGAGTGTCACATTTGTCTACTAGAATTCTTTATGAGCAGGCTTTTGGAAGTGATTGTGTTAGACACTTCGATTTGTGAGGTACTTGTCTATTACCAACAATCATTCCCAGATGTGTTATTTTAATTAAATATATAGATTAGGTTAATTGTTTCATATAGTGCCTGTGCTGCTTGTTATTTATCTTGCCCACCCAGCATAGTTCAATTCACTGTAATTAAAAGATTCCCTGGAAAATATCCAGACCTAAACGGTTGGGTTTGCATGAGAACTTTTTGATGCACATACAACTTTTTCCCACCAAAGTGGTCTATAATACCTAGGTAAAACTGCCTATTAAAATTCCCAATCACCTCAATAGTAATTGTGGGTGGGTGTAGGACCCGCCTAAAGTATTTGATTTGAAAACATCCATTTTCACTTATGGGCACTCGGTGGTGCCATCAGGGTTTTTGACCAGTCATACATGCCATGTGACTAATAACTCTGAGGCTGCAGTAAAATAAATAAATAAAAAACAGCATGATGACACTGATTCAGTGTCGGCACCACAAGCGGACCCGAGGGGGCCTGGCCAGGCCACTTTGGTTCCTGTGCTCCCCCACCTTACCGATTTCTACCGAGGGGGACAGTAGAAATCGGTGACTGAAATTCTTAGAACCTCAACCCCCGAATACGATTTCTACCAAGGGGGACACTCCCCCCAAAACACACGACCAAGGCCCCCTCTGCAAATGCAAATGCCACCCCC
>NW_015662687.1:399605-419760 GCF_001515625.1 Sinocyclocheilus rhinocerous
GCCCCCCCCCCCCCCAGTTTGCATGGGCTGCCGCCAACTCTGCACTGATTGTCTAACAGCACTACAAAAAAACAGTCCCAAACCCTTCACTAGTGACTATTCTGAACTGTAACGTCAGAGGCAATAAACAAGGGGGTTGCTGAATGACAACTACAAGGCAGTCAGTGAGTGTTGTTTACTTAACGCCTGACAGATCTTGAGCACGGCCTGATCATTCCCCCAGAGGCCAAAATCATATCTAATTGTGAAAACAGCAATGGGATACACTATTTAGCTACTACATATGTAAACCATTTCCACCTCAGCAAACCCAAAATATGGGAAATGCATAACTTATTCTTAGCTCATATTTCCTTTATAAGCTAAATCATAACGAAATGGCCGAACATGCTAATTGGGTAGTATTTCACCCATAATACCACCCAGAGCTATTAGATGTTTTCGTTCACAGAAGCAAATCAAGTAAGACGTTTCTCCTGACTTAGTACTCTTCGGAGACTGAAATGAGAATGATGAAGAGTTTGGCCAAAGGCTGAACAGGACAAGGCTTCTGAGAGATTTAAGGCTCAATTGTATGTCTCATATTCATTTCCTTTTTCTCTTCAAGCCCATGTGTCACACCGGGTTTTTTCGGAGAGCCTTGTTAGCAATAATTAACAGCAGTGGGTTCCATTGTACGCCCAAGTCATTTCCTCTACTAAATAACACTGCGGCTGCCTTGAGCTTTTCATTCCAGCCCATGCCTTCTAAAAGCTCCCTTAAGTTGGTGAATTTTCCCATGATAGCGCTGTGGGTTGTGGCAGGATGGGGCTGGGGCAGTACACAGTGTGTCAACGCGAAGCTGAACCGCAGGGTCAGGCCCAACCAAAGGCTTTCACAAACAGGGGCCTGAACTCTATTACAAATGCAAATCCAAGCTCTAAGTAAGTATTGTTTCAAGGGTACAATGGAGCTAGAGGACTTACCAAGCCCTTCTCCAAAGGTCCCTCCTCTCTCTCGCTCTCGCTCTTGCTCTCTCTTTCTCGCACCTTAGGTTTCCCTCCTTTGCCAACTCATATGTCTCTTTTTGAGTGTCTTACCAAAATTCTGCAGCCTGTTTAAACTTCCCCTTTTGCTCTGGCACTTTCGCTGATTTCATTCCCTGCCAGCATCCGACAATAGCCTTATATGAACAACTTTGTTACTGCCTTTGTCTGTATATCAGAGTAATTTTGCACCATTTTGGTTCTGGTTGGAAGAATTAAACCCTTACGGCACACATCGCCAAATGAATTGTGGGATTTACATCTCATTTCGCTCATTTTTATTTTTTTTACTTGTGATACTGAATGCCTCATGTCACAAAAGCTGCTCTGAAATATAGGGGCCAATTTAGATGCACAGTAACAGCTTAATATAGCCCACCGGATACAGCCATTTCATCTTCAAAAAGGGGAGCATTTAGTCCTTTGCTCACAGCTTTAATTAGAGGTGGTTCCCTTAGTTATTTAGCATGCACACAAAAGCCTTGCTAGTTGGCCTACAAAATGGCGGTCAAGGCATGCAAATATTTGTCTAATGAAAGAAGTGAATACCCTCTAAAGGGGTGGGTGAGGAGTTCAACAGGCTTGGCAGTCAAGGGCTAAGATAGTTGTGGTTGGACATGTCTCTATTGAGCTGCATGGTACGCCTCAGTGCCTATGAACTGGACAGATGCCCATAGATCTCTAAAACAGGTCACCACCAATGCACCTCAACAAGAGCCTGTTAATTCAATCTCTAGAACATTTAAAGGCATAAAAGCAAAGCTTTCCAAAAGATCACCCCGAATAAATTTTAAAGGAGCTGCAAGAGAAGTTCAACGACCTAATGTAGTGATGTTAAAGGTTCATCATCATAACGACATGACATTGCCAAAGAAAATGTGAAAGCAATTTCATGCCACATAGTTGCGTAATTCAGAGCCACAGGTTACGTTCAGTCGAAAGGGGCGTTAGAGTCGATCCTCAGGGTTAGGTCCTGCTCTCCACACTTCCAGAATTCAATGAATGTGTTACATAGCTCTCTTTTTCAAGTACTACAAAGCACAGGGGTATCAATGAGCCAGAGCTTTGGGGAGGCCAGGTCTGTTGAGATCCTTACAGGCATGGCTGGAGCAGCCGTGTCTTTTTAATGATTGCGCTTGAGCACACACGAGCAGCCCACTCTCTACTTACTACTGAACTGTCACCTCCAGACCTCCATCTTAATTTAACTAATGAGCAAGCACCTCAAAACTTAGCACCCTCCTTTTCTAGCTCACTCCCATCTGCTGCAACCTTCACAAAGCTCAAGATCAAGACTCATGGCATCGTTTGTTTTTGTCAAACGCAAATTGGTTTGGGATTCTCTGGGGTCCAGTTTGTGCCACATGCAGCTTTGTTTTTTTCTCTTCTCTTTCCTCACATTGAAAATAGGGCCAGTCCCAAGAGACAGTAGATAGGCTGGGCTGGACTAACTATTGTGCTTAGTCACACTGAGGGTCAGGTTATGGATATTACCTCTTGCTGTTTCCCAAAGAGATTGGTGGCTTCATGAACCAGGATTTACATAGATTGTGGGTCATTCACAGCAGTTCTGCTTGTTTACTGAGAAGCAGCTGTTTGGCTGCCTAGTGTGCTTCGACAAGAACTACTGTAATTATTTGCTGCAGAAACCCTCAGACTGTATGGCCTTACAAAGACCTCAGAATCTCAGAAGAAAGTTGTACATTGAACATAAATTATAATGTGTCTTAAGCCCAAAGTACACTTAGGTTTGAATGATAAAACATTTAAGATGTAAAAGACACTTTCTGAGATTTGTTTGGTTTCCTGTGGGATTCCTCCCTTTAAAAATGAACTATTTTCAGCGGATTAGACAGTGGAGAAATGGCAGTTATTTTCCAATTATTTTGCACTTACCGTGTAGCACCAGTGACCCTTGATTATGCAAATTGTATGGAGTTGTAAATGTTGGGCAGTTTGTTTAGGCCATGCACATTCCAGTGTTTAACCCCCATTTAATGGTCTATTATGACTACAAAACTCCACACCAAGAGTCCGGGGTCTTTTTCTGCACGACCAACCCTGTATCCTGATACAAATCTGTTTGTAATTTGGGTCGCCCCAAGCAGAAGAAGTGATTTTGCATTCCGTGGCCTTTCATTCGATTGAGCAAGAGCTGTAACTAATGGATGACTGGTTCTGTGATTAACACAGTCAAATGTCTGTAGCATGGATTCTAAATATGTTCAACAAGATTCTTATAGTTTTTACAAGTCTGTTTTGTTAACATAAGTAAGAATTAATAGTAAGTGCCACAATGATGTGAACAACTTTCTTTTAGAGTTGTGACATCTTTTGTATTATTGTTGGCTACTTACCACAATTTGACTAATAACATATCTTGATATGGGTGAGCTTCTATCACTGAAAAGGACTGTATTGTTACTTCTATAAAATTATATTTGATAATAGATCATTTCTGTTCATAAAGAACAAATACAAATACTGATTTCCTTCACTGAGCACATCAGAGCAGTCATGTTACTTTCTCCCCCTTTTCCCAAGAGAGTCTGATGTCTCAGATTGGTTTACCAATAGCCAAACAAGGACACCAGACTTCTCACAAATAGTTCTGGTTGGTTGTAAAGCCCTCTCTGGTCTGGGTTTGAGTTTTCAGCATTCTTTATAAAGTTGGAAGGATATTTCCTTTCAGATTAATATTAAATACTCAGGCTGTATATTACACTTCATATAGACTATCTTCTTGTATGCTGTGGCTTCAGACATTTTTCTTTTCTTTTAATCTGTATGGTTTGGGGGCATGTATGTTTTGTCATTAAAAATTGTCACATATAATGAGGTCAACTTAAAGTGCTTCTCTGCAACAATGACATAATTCACTCATAATATTTGTTTGGGCACATTGGCATGTAATGGAGGGTTTTGACTGACAGTTGGAGACCTTAATTTATTTCCTGACAAAAAATCAGTCAGTATGTAACGGTTTTCTATAACTTAAAAACATTTTTTTTTTTTAAAAACAGAACTCTACATTACCCATTACACTTAGAAAAAAAAAAAACAGTTCTAATTGAAAATATATCCCAGTATTTGTGTGTGCTGTGTATTTTGTGTATTCAAGTATCTCATTATTAGCTTAGCAACATGCTAATGTTTACAATGGCATAACTAACTAGAAATGCAAATCAAGTCTCCCTTGTGCTTCATGTAAGAAACACTGATTGTATAACACACGGAATTGCTGCCGTTGGGCATCTAAATCGGTTCCCTTTCAGTTAGGAAGTTGTCTTTATAGACAGCAAAGCACTTCAAGGTTTTGGACAACAGCCTGTTTCATTTAATAACATCATAGTGTTTTTGCACCTCATAGCTCAGTTTGTGGAAACATCTGAAAAGTGGTGTGCATTACTGGGTGAAACTCGACAGAAAAGTTCAGTGCAGTCTCTATGAACTTGCTTGCCCGCTCACTTTGGCTCAACATACGGCTCTTTATGTGTGAAACACTGTCTGCTATTGTTAGCCTCCAGTTCCCACTGTGGTCTCGCCAGATTGGAGCTCCAAGCTCTGCCTGACAACATGGTGTAAAATCCTATTTGCATTGTATTTGTCCGTGGAATCATCAAGCCTGTGAGCTGTAGAATCACCCACTACTCCCCTGCCAAGCCCTTCATCTTCATCACCTCTCTCTCTCTTTCCTTCACACACACACAGACTCTTTCTCACTCTCCCTCTGAGTGAGCGTGCCGGCACTCTCACAGACCACCACCCACCGGCCTTAATCAACACTCTGAAGATACTCTCTTCACAAGTGCTCAAATAAGTAATAAAGACATTGCATGTCTCAACTTAGCCAAAAGAGCACTTCAGCCTGGCTTAGAACATTTCCGCAGTGTTTCATAGGGTAAACTATAGGACAAACCTATAGGATAAGATAGCTCAGTGGTTCTCAACTTAATTTGCCTGAAGATATATATTTATATACAGACATGAAATGGTGAACAAATCCCAGTAAACAAAAATGTCCTTAAACTCCTATTTTAAATGTATTAATATGCACACACAGGGACTGGGATCTATCCATCGGTTGCTGACTGGATTGAAGCAGATCTGAATGTGAGCTTGCATTCAATTGAAAGAAAGGGGTGGGGTTTAAACTGACTAAATTATTTCTTTTTTTCATTGACTTTGTGTAGCATTTTAATGGTTTTTGAGAATGAGGGCATCAGGCAAACAGTTCATGTAATTTGACTGGCTTCTGCCAAATGAAAGATAAACTTAAGGCAACATATCATGTAGATTGACTGAACAGACAAATTTGGATGTCAACAATGAAAAATGTTTTCTTTCAACAATGAAAGTTTTCTTCTCTCTCTAGAAGAGAGGAAAAAAAACGGTAACACTTTCTATGAAGCCCGTATTTATAATACATTATAAGGGTATTCTTAAGGCATTATAATGAATGCATAATGCATTATAAAAAAAACTTATAATATGTTATATCAACTCATGAATAATCATAACAACAGTTATAATACATCATAATACTTACATATTTGTGGTTATAAGTTTAAGAGTATGATTATTTATAACACACAATGAACACCATATTAAATCTACTTAATAATGGACTGTATCATATCTTGACATTGTTTATTTCAGATCTGCACAGTATCTTCCTACAGCTTGTGAGTGGTTAGATGTTGAGTGTTATTTGAGTGTATCCTGTGGAGCTAATGTTAATTAATTGATGTGAGCTATATACTCCAACTGAGAAAAATGCAATGTTTTATATGGTTACATTTTATTTTGATGGTCCCCTTAATCAATCGACTATAAGCAACTACATGCCAACTAACTCTCATTAGAGTATTAGTATGCTCAAGAATGGTAGAATCTAGTATGGTAGAATAAGTTGACATACTTGCAAAGACACTTATAGTCAGTTTATCTGTTGGTTGACCATCAAAATAAAGTGTTAGCAAATATTTACAGTAGCAGACATACTAATACTCTAATGACCGAGTCACAGAGTCGAACTCCGTGATTCCCTCTTCCGACCATCAGAGGGCTCCCTCACCCGAATATTGACTCTTACACTCTCAAATTTTAATAATAAATTTTAACAGAAAATAAATTTTCTGAGTGAACAATCCCTTTTTAGTAACATGAATGAATAGACTATGGAGTTCATTAATTGAAATGCAAGAGCTAAAAATCTGCTTCTGTTAGCTTTTCCTTTTATTTATTTTTTATAGATTTTTAAAAACCCGGTCACCCTGCTTCAGTATGAAAATTGCACTGAACATTCCTTATTCCTTAGAGGCATTTAGGTGATATATGTATCATGTCAGCATCTATTGTCATTTAAATTTGTCTTTTTCACTGAATGGAGGTAAATTAAATCTTAGCAACTGACATTTTGAAATTCAGGTGAACACCTCGGGGGGAAATGCCTGTGGCACTGTTTTATGTTGTACCTTCTCAGCAGGTATGAAAATCATTCAAACATTGAATTTTTTAGTGAGCTGCTTCACTAATGGGGTAGTCAGAGCAGTTTAGAATGGCTCAATTTGGATAAAATATTTCAGATCTTGGTGATATTTTATCACACTGAGGACCTTGGTGTGGTGCATTTTCATTTTTGTTGACATACAGTTAAATATCAGTAATGCATGATAAAGGTTTCAAATTCTAATTCTAACTTGTTTTAATAAACCAGTTGACATTTTAACTATCAATGTGATCTCTTTAGTAATTCTAGTTATTTGTATATACTTTTTTTTTTTAAATCAATGAGATTTAAATGTACATTTACATGTGTTAAATTCAACAGTAAACATCGCATAATCCAGTTTTTAAGATCACAAACACTTTTCTTAATATATATATTTTTTAAATCATTAAGACACATTTGGATATGTGGTTCCTCTCTCCTGGTCGCTTATTTCCAAATTCTGAAATGGGAACAGGTGCTGTAAAGCTCTAAAAAAAACATCATAAAACAGTCATAAATGTAGTCCACCTGACTTATGCATTACATTTTAAGTCCACCTAAGCCATTATAGTGGGTTTCTAATGAGGCACAAAGAGTTAAGTTTAGCCCAAAGGGATCTTTATTTATAATTGCTGTTATCGAAGTGAAGAAAATGCAGTATCTTTGAACAGGTGTTGGAATGACACGATTGAGTAAATAATGGCACTATTAAATAAGGCACTTTGTAATCATCTCAAATTAAAAGTTCTACTTTTTAAATTGTTGTTTTAGTAATCACAATTTAAAGAAGTACACTTATTTTGATGTGTTGACTAAAGCACATGTAAAGTACTTGATTATATTTTATTATAGTTATATATTTAACTGTAGTATGTTATTTGTTATTACATGTGTAATTACAAATATATTTAAATACATGGCATACAAGTTTCCATAAAAATGACAAATAAAGTATATTTTAGTTTACTATGAATGCTTGTCAATACATTACAATAAAAGTACAAAGACAATTACTACGTAAGTACGTAACTATGTAAAAAAAAAATCACTCTAAAATTCAGATAATTGCCTTTATTTTTAAATGTGTGCCAAAGTGTACTTCTTTATATTTGGGTGCACTTTGCCTTTAAGGCATACCCCATTTGTCCATTGTTATTGTGTATAGATTTTGTGTCTCAGTCCATTAGGAGCTAAACACCTTATCCCTGATTCAGCTTTCCATGATGAGTCATTGCTAGACAAACAGGGAACATGAATCTGAGGATGGTAATTTGAACATTAAAGCATAATTCAGCAGGGAAAAAACAACTGGGAGGCAGAAGGAACAAAAGAGGTGTGTTGACGACATGAATTGCCTCAATCCCCAACAAAGTCCTCCGAATCTCCAGAGCCTGAGCTTGACGTGGTGAAGTAAAGCAGTAAATAAAAGACTCTTGTTGGAGTGATCCTCCCTCTATAAAGCCTAATAGAAAGGCTGGCGTGCGTTTATGTTTACTGTATGCCGTAAAACATGGAGCAGGGGGCTGTAAACGTAGAGTAATGAGATGGGTGAAAAATGGCTCTTCCTCACAGACACATCTGGATAAGAAGGACCTGAGCTTGCCGAACAGCCTTTACGTCCAAGCTGATATTCAATGACTAATATGGCAACTCAATTATCTGCCTGACCCCTCATTAGTTCCCCATGCCCTGCGCGGCATTGTGGACACGGGTTTTAGCGGCATTATCCTCACGCACCTGCTCTCCAGGGCGTTTCTGGAGCACCTCGGCCACAGCACTCGAAATCTCTGTCGCCTTTCATTACTCACCCCATTATATCCCAATCCCCACCCACAGTGGGGAACTGGCAAGCCTGATCACCGTGACGCTTTGTTTTCACTGGCAGCCAAGGGTGGGGGCAACTGCTCTTTCTCCAGAGAGACTTCGATGAAGACATGAGATGGAGCACAGTTACACACACAGCTGTCAGAGCTGTAGAGGGACAGTAGAAAAATGGTGCCACTTGGTTGTTTTTTGGTGCTGTTAAAGTTTGAGTGCTCAATAAATAAGCCTTTATTTCCCCAGTATCCCCGAGTATGAATATGAATACATGCCTTGTGCAATTAATCCACATATTTGGAGTCAGTGAGCTATTATTAAAAACTCTGAATAATTTGAAAGTTGGAATTGAGACTGATGGTCACAAACTTGAAGGTAAACTTGATTTTTAGCTTGTCTTCAGTAAAGCATGTATAGATGCTGTGAAAGGGAAGGGCTGATGCTTGTTTGCCTGCAGTTCCCTATAGAGTTGTCTATGTTGCTAAAGGCTGCCCCAGCCTTTTCCCCAGGTAAGGGACTATAAAATAAGATGACGCCAGGATGGCCTTTGTGTCAGATGCCTCAAAGGGGATGTTTTCTCTCAATCCAGCAGACTACAAAACAAGAGTTCAAGGGTAACTACTTCTGTTGGGATTGGAGTTGGCTACAAGATCAGTGGTTCTCAATGTGGAGCACAACAAACTCTCATGTCAATTCACAACTATTTTATGTTTTGACAAATTGGTGGCTGGCAAATTTGTATAAATTGATATAAGGTTGGAAATATGCAAATAATACAATCAGCTCACCATATAATAATGTTTTTTTTGGTAACACTTTCTATGAAGCCCGTATTTATAATACATTATAAGGATATTCTTAAGGCATTATAATTAAGGTGAATTTTTAGGTAAATATCTAGATGAATATTATTAGGTCCAATACACTTTGTCATATAATGTACTGTAAGTGAATGGTTTTGGGAGTTTGCAAGCTGACAAATTACAAAAAGCAGCACTATAAATGCACCATTAAATTGGTCCATACACCCACTCACTTATATTCAAGACGATTAATGAGGAATGGGGACTGTTCCTCACACTTTCCTAATATAACATATAACTCCGTTAGGATGCACAACATATTGTAGACACATTTTTATTTTAATAAATGTAAACTATTGCTAATTATAATACTACAAAGGAGATCTAAGATATGTCAATTTTCATTGATGAGCTTTGATGATCAACCATCTAGATGTTCTTTGAAATGTCAGTTGGTGAAATATTATGAAAAATTAAGAAGTTTCAGCTGTTCTGGACTGCTCAATCTTGCTTACGAATGCCCTAAGCGATTTAATTTAGACTTCTGAACGATCCTCAAATTATATTTCGGATTTCACATCAGTGGTTTATTTCAAACCAACAGCATGTATGCAAGCAGAGGTCAGCCGCATCAGATGCGAAATGCATCCTTTGTTGACTTTTCAAAGTGAGTCGTGTTGGAAATGTTCACGCACGAACAAGCACAACGCAGTCTGAATGAGGACAATGTCTGTCAGAGCCCTGCTCGAGCACGATTGTGTCCTTTTCGTCAAAAGACACACCAATAAAAATGTCTGGTGTGAAAGCTCAACCATCCATCAGCCCATTGGCCAATGGTCCCTTAGGATTCGCAGCCGGCCGGTCTCACAGCTTTATCAATGTGGGGGTGGTCTGAACAAGCCCAACAATTAGTTCACTTGCTGAATCCAGTGGGAAGACAATGAGAAAGTGGGTGGTTTGCGGGTCATTCTTAGGGTTGTGTAAAAATAATTACAAGTCCTTACTGACATCTGCTCTTATGGAGCACCGTTTTACAACCATGGGAAGAATTTCATTATGAAAAGAATCTTTAAAATAAGGCAAGGCAATATTTATTGATTATTTATATCTTTGCTAAAATTATGTAACATTGTGAATATTGGGATGGTTTTAGTGTGCTTGAGTTTCTTAAAGACTTAAAGTTTCCTTACATTTTCTGAAGTGTCATTAGTTCGCCAGTTTGTTCATTCTCAATTTTTTTCTTCAGTGATTCACAAATGTGAGACGCATTAAAACAGTTGCTTTTGTTTCATGTAAACCTTAAAAATAGTGTTAGAGTTGGCAAGTTTGATAAACGTTAATGAATTAATTCAAAATATGACTCTAATATTCATCACCTTGCATCATCACTTAAAAAATCTTGCAATTTTTTTATATGTTAAATTGTTGCAGTTAGAAATGTATGTACACATAAAAAAACTATCTATCATAGATATTTAATTTTAATAATTTACATTTTTAATTAATAATTTCAGCTAACATCCATCTCAGAACAAAAATTCATTGGGTCAATACCCTTAAAATTACACCCCTAAAGTTATACCCCCTAGGGTACAATTTTGCACATTTCTTCTGAGAGTATACAGAATATTTCCAAAGGGTGAAATATACTGAGAATTTTTAGCTCAACCACCCCTCCCTTCTTTACATTTAAGTATTTGCAAATCTAAAACAGTTGTTTGCTATTATCACTAAGATGACCAAAATCCATTTTAGAATTATACTTTACATAAATTAACTTTATTATTATTATTTTTTATTTTTTTATTTTTTTTAAAAACAATGGTCTGTTTCACCTCTGCATTGGTCGTGGTTCTCATTTATACATTGTGCTCTTTGCACCTTCAGCTTGCCTGCCTCTAAATTTATGCAGAACTGCTTCATCTGCTTGTAGACAAGGTCAACATGGTTTTGCACTGATTAAAGCAGGGTAATCACATAGCGAAGACTAATCAAACTCTAAAAGCATAAAATGATAAATTGAAGAAAATAGGTACACCTTCATAAATAATGCCAAACAATCTGCCTAGTAATGAAAGATTTCCTCAGTGATCATTAGGATAAAAAATAAGCCTTTGATAATGTTTGCTAGAGAAGCCCCTCTGCACACACACACACACACACACACACACACACAATTTTCAGGTCCTTGTCTTTAAGCATCATCTGGGTGGTATAATTTCCCCTGTGCCCTGCATGCTGATAGACTTGCATCTCATCAACAGGACTTGACACCGCCTGGGCCAGGAAGATGAAGAGATAATGGTCTTTCAGTGGCTTCCTGGGATTGGCCCAACCAGGAGGAGGCCCGCTGCACCACTGCAGCCTCTCCCTTTGTTTGTGCTCTTGCTTACAGCAACATCAATTGCGCACCATCAGTGAACCATGGCTAACAGTCCAGGGGCTGCATTCTTTATGCAGGCAAGACTCTTTCAGCTCCTGCTGAGGGAGAGCAAGGTTAGATTGAAAGGTAATGAGCCTATTAATTAAAGAACTTTCCAAGGGGACGGCCTGGCATCGTGTCCTCACCCCAGTTCTGGCCATCTTACAAGGCTTTGGTAGGGTAACAGCAATGACTTCCTGTCCCTCTAAAACACACAAATACACACACACACACACACCATTCTTCTCTCTTTAGCAGGTGTTACTTTAATGCGGTATTAATTTCAACTCATCTTAAATGTGCATGAAATCAGAGGACCATCTATAATCACTGATTATTCAAATGCATGCTTATTAGTATTCCCTCAAAGGAGTGTAAAAACTTAGACTGACCAAGAAATAAAGAAAGAATAAAAGAAAGAATGAAAGAAAGAAAAGCTATGATTCTCTCACTGATTGTTTTGGGTTCATATTGTGATTTAAAAGCCAAATAATTCTTATGATTATTGGTTGTTAGTAAGATTCGATCACCCTAGCAATTTCCTGCTACAGGTTACTGGGGGCAGATTTAGTGAATTGAGGGCCCCAGGCAAAATATAGGAATGGGGCCCTATACATTTGCACACATTTTCCTAGATCAACCTTAAGGTTTCTTTATTTGTTGTGATGCTTGCTGCTGTACAACGGTGCCCCATAGTTGTGTCCAATGTTTCTACATTTTTCATGAACATATTATAATGGCTTTCTTTCATGTTGTAGACCACGAAATAGCAACTGATTTACAGTTGAGATACAGGTTTTCACAAAAACAAAATAAATGATCAAATTAAAAACCTTACAATTGAGTATAATATAATAATTGAAAGTATAAATTATTATATTAATTTAAAACGGGGTTATGTGGGTGGATTTTCGCATTGGTCTGAACAAAAACTACAGACTGGAATATTGAAAATGAACATTCATTCTTTACCAGTAGGAGGCGCTTTTGGAACGTCCGAAATATAGAATGAGAAAAGTGTGAAAAAATATAGCCTATATTGACAGTGAGAGCAGTACAAAAAGCACGTTCAACTCGGACAGTTGTCGTGGTAATAAACACCGTAAATAGCAACCGTTCGCGTGTCAGCGCTTAATGCGCATTTCCTATATGAATAGCATTTTAGGGGGCCCTTGGCTTTTGGGGGCCCAAGGCGGTCGCCTACCTTTGGCTAAGGAGTAAGTCCGCCCCTGGTGGGGAGATGGTGGGCTGGGCTCTGGGTCGGGAGAGTGTCCCCTCCACAAAGGCGGTGAAATTCACTCGAGAACCATCCTCGGATGACAGCGCTCTGCACGCGGTGTTCAAACTGGTGTCGAAGAACGCACAGAGCGCGTCGTCCGGGTAGCTTGTGAGGCTCGCAAGGACCAGGAACAGTCTGGTATGGCCCTCGAGCGATCTCTCCCCCTGCTCCAGCAGGAGGAGGAGGTATTCAGGGCGGGCGAGGGGATCCATGTGGAACATGGAAACAAAAATCACTGGGTAAAACGGAGAAACAAAACGGAGGGGGAACACGCAGTAATACTGTATGCCGGTCCGGTGTTCTGTCACGGTTGCCTACGGAGAGGAGCGAGGAATGAGGAGAACGCAGGAGAATACCAATCAACAGTCCTTTAATAATCCGAACAGATGAGTAGCACAACATCGGACGTTAGACACCGGACAGGAAACAAGGGGCAGAACACACTTTATATACAGAACTAAATGAGGGGATAAATGAGACACATCTGGGATCAATGAACACAATCAGAACAAGAACAGGAAGAACCAAATATGGGCACATGAGGGAGAAAACACACACAAAACAGGTCCATAATCCTGACAATAACAATATTGAAAATTTGCATACATCAGAAATCAAGTGTGACCCAGGGTTGGCACAAACGTTATGAGAGTGGGCCATGGTTGTTTTTTTTACAAATCACAGCAATGTCTCCTTACATTGTGCTGGACTCTCCAGAAACAGTAATGACCACTGATGCTGCATGCCATATCTGTCAGTTATTTACAAAAGGTAAATACGTACCCACTGACTTGACTAATTTTCAGTGTGACTAGTAAAAATTAGTAGTTGTGCAATGATCTAATGGAGCATTTGGCACACAAAATACACTAAGAGAGCACAAAAAGAACTATGTCACTTTGAAATCAACCATGAATGTAGCTATCTCAACTTTTGGTTGCATTTCCCAACTCTGGAGTATCATTTTCATGACCATTTTTCCTCCACTGTATGTCTTTGCGACATACTATCCATACTGAAATCAATGGATTCACAGCACTCTCTGATGCAACATAAACTTTAGTGTGTAGGCGCCCTAAGGCTTTTGCTCGGGATACTTCGATTCAGATCAAATAGGAAGGCAGTGATGATCCAGAACATGAGGTAATAAAGGTTAGACAGCCAGGCTCTTGAGTCATTGATCAGACAAGGCAACCTGACTTTACGGAACTACAGCCAAGGATGCAAAAGTAGCTCCATCAATGCCAGTCGTCAAGCCGCATGCATCATTGATTTTTATTGAACAGCATCACAGTGTATTTAAAACAGAGACGCCATGCTACAAATAATTTTTAATGGAGCTTTGACGTGGATGGTGTCTTATTCAATGCATTGCCGGGAAAACAACAAATATATTTTGGGTTGTTAGTAAAGTCAAAGGTTAGTGGTTGGTTTAAAGAGTAATCACGCTTTTAAGGGAGACCAGCCTTTCCAAAATCCTGACTCACTATGCAGAAAGATCTAAGGCAAAGTAAACAAAGATCCAACTGGATTGTGTAGTTCCTTGCATAGTTATTGCATAGTTCCTTGCAAATACTATGTACTACAGCTGAAATGGCATGGTTGATTCAGAAAATGCGTTTTTTATCTCACGTTTGCTTTCATTAAACTAAGGTTTGGGATAGGGTTTAGTGTAGGAACTATGTCATTTTCAAAAGCAGTAACCATTTAACGTCATTCACTGGAAATGTCGTGTCCGTATGGCAACCAACTTAATACAACGTTGCCAGATTTATGTTCAGCTGTTTCAGATAAAACTAAAGGTACTTTTAGAGCCACTCATTGGACATTTCACTTTGAAAATATTTTTGCGAAACATGCAAGAAGCAACGTAATATCATTTTGCAGAAATGTCGCCACAGGCACGTTTCTCCAATGAGCCTGGGTTGGTTTCTTGTGCTAATGGGATAAATAAATGGGAGCACCTTGTTTTGTTCCTGCAGATGAGTTGTCAGGGAAAACACATATTTTACTGCTTAGTGTCCACCTCTTCTCCCTCCAGCAGAGTGCTGACAACTGTTCCTAAACTTTGATTTGCCTTTCAGTGTCAGTCAGGAAACAATATGGTGGAAATTCTAGATGTACCCTGGAGTGCCGCCGGAACTTCACTTCCGTTTATTAGTTGCCTTACTTGCTTGACTGGCCAGGGCATCTCCCACAAGGCAAAAAGCCATTTCCCTGCCCTACTGAACGCTTCCCAGGTTCGTCATTGAGCCACAGCGTCTGCCCTTTTTGATTTCATATCACTCTGGATCATTTAAATAAAAATCTGTGCTGTTCCACTAGTTTTATTTGCTCATTTCAGAATTCCACCTCAATGCCAGCTTACTCAGCAGTGGAATCAATACTTCCTCTCACACCACAAAGGCCAGGTTTTGCAAGAGTGATGAATATTAGATAGGACACTAGCTGCCAGCGAGACAGCCCAGAAAAGCCGCTGGCCTCACTTAGCCCAGGCTGCTAAGGTTACGGCAAAACCGTATGTCAACATGGGGTGTTTTCAGTGACCCCTTCAACCCAACTTGATACTGCAATGTCATTTCAGAGCAAAGCAGTTTTCATAAAGCTTACTGAAAAACATCAGCTCCAATTTGTCAGCATCCCACAATGGGACTTCTTCTGAGCTAAAACGTTTTTTGTTATTGAGAGGTCAAAGTGCATCTCACTGTCCTGTCCTGAGAGCGGTTCTCATAGTGCGTGTGAGAGTGCAGAGGGCATGAGCCCGTTATCATGTGTCACACATGTACACAAACACATAAATCAGGACCAGGTTGAGGAATTAGACAGATGATTTTACCTTCTATTTACAACTGAATCCTGGGACCATGACAAATAACTTGAGACCAATAATACTGGGTCCAGAGTTTAGCTTTGACCCCATGACATTAAACACAGATGCACATGAGAGGGTAGAAGACTACCATGGCAAATCCACATCATTAATACTAAAACCAATATTATTTAGGATTTACTATATCCAGACTAACTATTTCCAAATTTTGCAAATGACAAAAAAAAAAGAGGAGGTAAGGAGAGAAAGAACAAAGTTTAAAAAGGAAGAGTCTTTGAATAGAAACACATACAAGTCTTATATTATCTGCAAGTAATTATAAAAAATAAATAAATGAATATCAATTAGTAAGTGGCAATTCAAATTAAAAATAAAGTGGCAATTAAAAATAATTAACATTACATATTGTTTCTGGAAATACCCCATAAGTTGTTGGGTGTTAATGGGAAATTCTTACTGAAAATGAATAAAATAATAATATGAGTTATTAAAATTACTTCAGCATTTCATGTGATTTCTTGTCATTTCATTTCATTCCAATACTTCCTTGAATTCTGCATCCTGTTTATTACCATTGAAATACATGCAATCAGAACAGCATACCCTGTTACAGCCAACTAGTGTAACAAATTGTGTATGCCTAAGTAGTGTATTATACAGTATTAAAATGAATTAAAGAAAAAATTTAATTAAAAATGAGTGTCGTAAAGCTAGTGTGTAGTATTCACTGCTAATACTTACACTGCTAGTTCAAGGGATTTGTCCATAGCCCTATTCGGAGAGTAATTGTTTTTCATGTGGACATCTGTAAAAATAAATTTACATAGTCAGTGATTCATGGATTCGGATGGTGATTTATTCACAGTGGAGAAGCGAGTTCTGTGATCCCACGATGAACCCGGGAACGCGCTGCTCATGTGGGCAGGCGCATGATTGTCTGCTGTATATAAAATGTCATATATGCTTGGAATAATGATAATAAATTCATTTTTAATAACATCCTATTTATTATTTGATTATTACATCTCTTGTTTCTCATGTTTTTTTTTTCTGTCTTGCATTTTATCTCTCAAAATGTGTCATTGAAAATGTGGATATTAGCAGAAATAACTTAGTGCAACCTCTTATTTACATAAGGTAAACATAAAGCTGCTTGGTTTATATATATATTGCATATAATTGCATATAATTGTATACAATACGTATTTTAAAATTGTATAGCATATCTGTTGCTGCCATAATAATGACCCATTTAAAATGTTTACATGCTTTTCTTCGCTTCCTTCTTTTTGTTCTGAACAGCTCCCACTCACTGTGGTGGAGCAGTTATGAAATATTGCTCTTGTATACTTTCCAGCAATTCAGTTATTAGTATGCATGCAAATTAACATGAAGTGCAACAGTTACCGTACGGTGTTCGGCAGTGGTCAAAAAGGATTTAAACAGTGAATTTTGAATTGATTTATCCTTGTAAACCCAGAAATATGAATTTGAAACCTTGGTGTTTGTCAAAAACCAGTAGGTAATTCGGCCGGAAAATGACACGGTGGTGGGATAAAAATACCGACATGCTGGATTCGGACGGCAATAAAATCACTGACTAACCCCTAACCCTGAATAACCCCTGACTAATCAACGAAAGAATCGGTTGAGTGAATGATTCAGTGTCAGTGACTCTCATAAAGAAAATCACTTTTTTCTGAATAAATCTGTTTTTTGTTTTTTTTGTTACGTCATAACAAAATACACAATATTTTGAGTAAAGCACCTCAGCAATGGCTTTTGCCTTAGCAATGTGGCAAAAGTCAGCCTTAAAGGGATAATTTGCCCAACAATGAAAAATTGTTTGCCCAAAAATGAAACGGGAGCAAATGATGAATTTATTTTTAGGTGAATTTGGGTGAATTGGGAGTAGAAAATCACTTTTTTCTGAATAAATCTGTTTTTGTTTTTTTTTTGTTACGTCATAACAAAATATACAATATTTTGAGTAAAGCACCTCAGCAATGGCTTTTGCCTTAGCAATGTGGCAAAAGTCAGCCTTAAAGGGATAATTTGCCCAACAATGAAAAATTGTTTGCCCAAAAATGAAAAGGGAGCAAATGATGAATTTATTTTTAGGTGAATTTGGGTGAATTGGGAGTTTCTGTTTGCCCAGAAAACAACCACATTCAAACATTTATTCTGAATTAGTGCTTAGTGCTAAATAAGGATACATTTCATGCATTCATAGCAATTCTTTTTCTACTAATATCCAATTTGTTTAAGTCTTTCCACACTTATCAGCTTCTTGAGGGTGAAATCTGTTGGGAGGGGGGAGGAGGGGGATTTTCTTTCTATCTCTCTTTCTAAGCTATTTAATATGCTGTTTCAATATTCCGGAGGATGTTAAATGCAAATTCTGAGGTCACTCATAAGTCAATGTGAAAAAAAAATTATTTTGAGGACAGAGAGATGTATAGGAAACCGTCAGTGTCTTTTCAATGAAGTCACTTCCCACTTTCAAACTCTGCTGGGTGAGAAAAAAAAACCTTTGGAAGGATCCAGAACATCTGAAGGACATAAGCCTTCCTGATCATACAGTAACCGATCGAGTAGATTGCAGTGAAGAACGTCTCGGTTACGTATGGTAACCCTCGTTCCCTGAAGGAGGGAACGGAGACGTCACATCGGATGACCGACGAATTGGGATCTCGCTTAGAGAGACCAATCTACTTCGAGTGTAAACTAAACGAGCCAATGCACATTGGCATGCCCCGGCCCGGGCGTCTCGTAGCCGGTCCGAGGCGGTGTCTGGGTGTGTGTAACACTGACCTGCATTCGAGCTGAGGGTGCGTGGGTAGTCCGTTGGTTCGTCCTCCCGATCCGCCCACTGCTGCTCACTGGCGAGAGAGGAGGGTGAGTGTGATACGCACTGGATCGTCCACAACCCCCCGTCCCCTCTGGGGTCCCAGAAATAGAGGAATTGCTGTTTGTCGAGTATTTGGGTACCACCGACCGAGAGGTCAGTGGCGGAAAAAGATGAAAAGATTCTCCGCCCGGCCCTCCTTCGGGGGAGGGAGTGGTGTGCTTACCATCTCCCGAAGAGCAGGTCCCTCCACCTCTGGGTTGCCCGTCTCAGGGCCTCTTGCTCTTTCGCTTGCCACCAGGTCTGGCGGGGGCCTGGACGTGCGGGACGGCTGCCCTGCGACCGGC
Organism: Sinocyclocheilus rhinocerous; assembly: GCF_001515625.1. Lineage (NCBI taxonomy): Eukaryota > Metazoa > Chordata > Actinopteri > Cypriniformes > Cyprinidae > Sinocyclocheilus > Sinocyclocheilus rhinocerous. The sequence continues at coordinate 418,472 of NW_015662687.1, forward strand.
TCCAGGGCGCAGCTTTGCTGGAGGCCGTGGGAGCGGGGCGATGGCAGGGGGCCGCCCTCGGCGATGGCAGCAGCTGCACGCCGGCTAGGATGTACCTGGCCTCAGTCTGCTTTGGGCAGCGGAGAACTGCTGGGCAAAGTTCTCCACTGTGTCGCTGAAAAGGCCGGTCTGGGACACGGGGGCGTTCAAGAATCGTGTAGTGTCCGTCTCGCGCATGTCGGCCAGACACAACCAGAAATGGCGCTCCTGGACCACCATAGTAGACATCGCACGACCCAGAGACCGCGCCGTAACCTTCGTCGCTCGTAGCGCGAGGTCCGTCGCGGTGCGGAGTTCTCTGCGAACTTCCGGGTCGTGACCACCCTCGTGCAAGTCTCTCAGTGCCTTGGCCTGGTGCACTTGCAATCACGCCGTAGCGTGTAAGGCGGAGGCAGCTTCTCCACAGGTCGTATAAGCATCGCTGGCCAGTCGAGTACCTACAGACCCGGGAGGGGAGGCACGGTTCTCCCTGCCGGTTGGAGGCGGTATTAGGACACAACTGCATCGCAACCGACCGCTCCACCGGGGGGACCCTTGTAACCCCCTAGCTGCACCACCATCGAGGGTGGTGAGGGAGGAGGAACCAGCAGATCGGTTTCGTTAGTTCTGGCAGGTCACGTTAGTCAAGCTCGCATCAGCTGACTCTCAGCTGATCCCCATCAACCTTTGGGAATACGACACCTATCTAAGTATTCATATATAAGGTCCCGCAGTAGTATCAGCAGTTTTCGCATTGCTCAATAGCTAATTAAATAGCGAAATCGGCAGGCAAAACCATCTCTACATTATTGTCATGAACTCCACGAGTTATGTGACAGACTCACGAACAAGTCAGATGGGAACTTCATCCCCAAGAAGGATATCAAGAGATCAAGCATCCAGCGACCAAGCGAGAGCGAGAGCAAGAGCGCGCCGCTTAACGCGTTTCTTTCATGTTTACGGAAGTCTTGGGCAGCGCTGCAGTTACTGCTCGAGTTACTAGCCTGCCTCCGACTGGAGAGAGTAGCCGCTTGCAGTCGGGGGCGGAATTAAAGCGGAGACGTAAAGTCAGACACTTTCTGCTCCTGGTAATGATGCTCTCGCAGTGTTTGCATACAATGCGACTACCAAAAAATGATTTTACTGTTATATAAACACAGATTGTGAGCATTGGAATTGAATTGTTAGAATAAGCATGCAACACGCATCGTGCTTGTCATCACAGAATCTAACCAATGAGAATAAAGTGTGTCATCATTAAGGCGTTTGAA